>NW_027515687.1:0-73164 GCF_048772815.1 Callospermophilus lateralis
TTCAGCAAACAAGTAGTTTTTTGGAAGCTTGGCAACCCCTTTCAAACGAAAGTGTTCTTCGCCAGTCTCTGCATGGGGTACTTCAAGAGGAAACAAACCATAGAGATAGAACTTAGAACTACTTCATTTTGTCAAGTTTCACCGGAGCTAGCACAAACCGTGTTTGATTTAGAGTTTCAAAGACATCTATATATAGCAGAAAACAGAGTGAAACCTGAAAATTCAAACTGTTACCTGAAACGAACGCTTGAACCTAGAAGAGTGAAAGTTGGGCAGCCAAGTGGGATTAGTGAACTGATCATTACCACCAAGTATCATCAAGATTTGGTGAAAAAAATGTTTGCTGAGAATTTAGCAAACTAGTAGTTTTTTGGAAGCTTGGCAACCCTTTCAACGAAAGTGTTTTTCGCCAGTCTCTGCATGGGGTACTTCAAGAGGAAACAAACCATAGAGATAGAACTTAGAACTACTTCATTTTGTCAAGTTTCAAGAAGCTAGCACAAACCGTGTTTGATTTAGAGTTTCAAACACATCTATCTATATAGCAGAAAACAGAGTGAAACCTAAAAATTCAAAGTGTTACTGGAAACGAACGCTTGAACCTAGAAGAGTAAAAATTGGGCAGCCAAGTGGGCTTAGTGAACTGATCATTACCACCAAGTATCATCAAGATTTGGTGAAAAAATGTTTGCTGAGATTTCAGCAAACGAGTTAGTTTTTTTCAAGCTTGGCAACCCCTTTCAAACGAAAGTGTTCTTCGCCAGTCTCTGCATGGGGTACTTCAAGAGGAAACAAACCATAGAGATAGAACTTAGAACTAATTCATTTTGTCAAGTTTCACGGAGCTAGCACAAACCGTGTTTGATTTAGAGTTTCAAACACATCTATCTATATAGCAGAAAACAGAGTGAAACCTAAAAATTCAAACTGTTACTGGAAACGAACGCTTGAACCTAGAAGAGTGAAAGTTGGGCAGCCAAGTGGGATTAGTGAACTGATCATTACCACCAAGTATCATCAAGATTTGGTGAAAAAATGTTGCTGAGATTTCAGCAAACTAGTAGTTTTTTGGAAGCTTGGCAACCCCTTTCAAACGGAAGTGTTCTTCGCCAGTCTCTGCATGGGGTACTTCAAGAGGAAACAAACCATAGAGATAGAACTTAGAACTACTTCATTTGGTCAAGTTTCAAGGAGCTAGCACAAACCGTGTTTGATTTAGAGTTTCAAACCACATCTCTCTATATAGCAGAAAACAGAGCGAAACCTAAAAATTCAAACAGTCACTGGAAACGAAAGCTTCAACCTAGAAGAATAAAATTTGGGCAGCCAAGTGGGATTAGTGAACTGATCATTACCACCAAGTATCATCAAGATTTGGTGAAAAATGTTTGCTGAGATTTCAGCAAACTAGTAGGTTTTTTGAAGCTTGGCAACCCCTTTCAAACGAAAGTGTTTTTCGCCAGTCTCTGCATGGGGTACTTCAAGAGGAAACAAACCATAGAGATAGAACTTAGAACTACTTCATTTTGTCAAGTTTCAAGGAGCTAGCACAAACCGTGTTTGATTTAGAGTTTCAAACACATCTATCTATATAGCAGAAAACAGAGTGAAACCTAAAAATTCAAAGTGTTACTGGAAACGAACGCTTGAACCTAGAAGAGTGAAAATTGGGCAGCCAAGTGGGCTTAGTGAACTGATCATTACCACCAAGTATCATCAAGATTTGGTGAAAAAATGTTTGCTGAGATTTCAGCAAACGAGAAGTTTTTTGGAAGCTTGGCAACCCCTTTCAAACGAAAGTGTTCTTCGCCAGTCTCTGCATGGGGTACTTCAAGAAGGAAACAAACCATAGAGGTAGAACTTAGAACTACTTCATTTTGTCAAGTTTCACGGAGCTAGCACAAACCGTGTTTGATTTAGAGTTTCAAACACATCTATCTATATAGCAGAAAACAGAGTGAAACCTAAAATTTCAAAGTGTTACTGGAAACGAACGCTTGAACCTAGAAGAGTGAAAATTGGGCAGCCAAGTGGGCTTAGTGAACTGATCATTACCACCAAGTATCATCAAGATTTGGTGAAAAAATGTTTGCTGAGATTTCAGCAAACCAGTAGTTTTTTGGAAGCTTGGCAACCCCTTTCAAACGAAAGTGTTCTTCGCCAGTCTCTGCATGGGGTACTTCAAGAGGAAACAAACCATAGAGATAGAACTTAGAACTACTTCATTTTGTCAAGTTTCAAGGAGCTAGCACAAACCGTGTTTGATTTAGAGTTTCAAACACATCTATCTATATAGCAGAAAACAGAGTGAAACCTAAAAATTCAAAGTGTTACTGGAAACGAACGCTTGAACCTAGAAGAGTGAAAATTGGGCAGCCAAGTGGGCTTAGTGAACTGATCATTACCACCAAGTATCATCAAGATTTGGTGAAAAAATGTTTGCTGAGATTTCAGCAAACGAGAAGTTTTTTGGAAGCTTGGCAACCCCTTTCAAACGAAAGTGTTCTTCGCCAGTCTCTGCATGGGGTACTTCAAGAGGAAACAAACCATAGAGGTAGAACTTAGAACTACTTCATTTTGTCAAGTTTCACGGAGCTAGCACAAACCGTGTTTGATTTAGAGTTTCAAACACATCTATCTATATAGCAGAAAACAGAGTGAAACCTAAAATTTCAAAGTGTTACTGGAAACGAACGCTTGAACCTAGAAGAGTGAAAATTGGGCAGCCAAGTGGGCTTAGTGAACTGATCATTACCACCAAGTATCATCAAGATTTGGTGAAAAAATGTTTGCTGAGATTTCAGCAAACCAGTAGTTTTTTGGAAGCTTGGCAACCCCTTTCAAACGAAAGTGTTCTTCGCCAGTCTCTGCATGGGGTACTTCAAGAGGAAACAAACCATAGAGATAGAACTTAGAACTACTTTATTTTGTCAAGTTTCACGGAGCTAGCACAAACCGTGTTTGATTTAGAGTTTCGAGACATCTATCTATATAGCAGAAAACAGAGTGAAACCTAAAAATTCAAACTGTTACTGGAAACGAACGCTTGAACCTAGAAGAGTGAAAGTTGGGCAGCCAAGTGGGCTTAGTGAACTGATCATTACCACCAAGTATCATCAAGATTTGGTGAAAAAATGTTTGCCTAGATTTCAGCAAACTAGTAGTTTTTTGGAAGCTTGGCAACCCCTTTCAAATGAAAGTGTTTTTCGCCAGTCTCTGCATGGGGTACTTCAAGAGGAAACAAACCATAGAGATAGAACTTAGAACTACTTCATTTTGTCAAGTTTCAAGGAGCTAGCACAAACCGTGTTTGATTTAGAGTTTCAAACACATCTATCTATATAGCAGAAAACAGAGTGAAACCTAAAAATTCAAACTGTTACTGGAAACGAACGCTTGAACCTAGAAGAGTGAAAATTGGGCAGCCAAGTGGGCTTAGTGAACTGATCATTACCACCAAGTATCATCAAGATTTGGTGAAAAAATGTTTGCTGAGATTTCAGCAAACGAGTAGTTTTTTGGAAGCTTGGCAACCCCTTTCAAACGAAAGTGTTCTTCGCCAGTCTCTGCATGGTGTACTTCAAGAGGAAACAAACCATAGAGGTAGAACATAGAACTACTTCATTTTGTCAAGTTTCACGGAGCTAGCACAAACCGTGTTTGATTTAGAGTTTCAAACACATCTATCTATATAGCAGAAAACAGAGTGAAACCTAAAATTTCAAAGTGTTACTGGAAACGAACGCTTGAACCTAGAAGAGTGAAAGTTGGGCAGCCAAGTGGGATTAGTGAACTGATCATTACCACCAAGTATCATCAAGATTTGGTGAAAAAATGTTTGCTGAGAATTTAGCAAACTAGTAGTTTTTTGGAAGCTTGGCAACCCTTTCAAACGAAAGTGTTTTTCGCCAGTCTCTGCATGGGGTACTTCAAGAGGAAACAAACCATAGAGATAGAACTTAGAACTACTTCATTTTGTCAAGTTTCAAGAAGCTAGCACAAACCGTGTTTGATTTAGAGTTTCAAACACATCTATCTATATAGCAGAAAACAGAGTGAAACCTAAAAATTCAAAGTGTTACTGGAAACGAACGCTTGAACCTAGAAGAGTAAAAATTGGGCAGCCAAGTGGGCTTAGTGAACTGATCATTACCACCAAGTATCATCAAGATTTGGTGAAAAAATGTTTGCTGAGATTTCAGCAAACGAGTAGTTTTTTTCAAGCTTGGCAACCCCTTTCAAACGAAAGTGTTCTTCGCCAGTCTCTGCATGGGGTACTTCAAGAGGAAACAAACCATAGAGATAGAACTTAGAACTAATTCATTTTGTCAAGTTTCACGGAGCTAGCACAAACCGTGTTTGATTTAGAGTTTCAAACACATCTATCTATATAGCAGAAAACAGAGTGAAACCTAAAAATTCAAACTGTTACTGGAAACGAACGCTTGAACCTAGAAGAGTGAAAGTTGGGCAGCCAAGTGGGATTAGTGAACTGATCATTACCACCAAGTATCATCAAGATTTGGTGAAAAAATGTTTGCTGAGATTTCAGCAAACTAGTAGTTTTTTGGAAGCTTGGCAACCCCTTTCAAACGGAAGTGTTCTTCGCCAGTCTCTGCATGGGGTACTTCAAGAGGAAACAAACCATAGAGATAGAACTTAGAACTACTTCATTTGGTCAAGTTTCAAGGAGCTAGCACAAACCGTGTTTGATTTAGAGTTTCAAACACATCTCTCTATATAGCAGAAAACAGAGCGAAACCTAAAAATTCAAACAGTCACTGGAAACGAAAGCTTCAACCTAGAAGAATAAAATTTGGGCAGCCAAGTGGGATTAGTGAACTGATCATTACCACCAAGTATCATCAAGATTTGGTGAAAAAATGTTTGCTGAGATTTCAGCAAACTAGTAGTTTTTTGGAAGCTTGGCAACCCCTTTCAAACGAAAGTGTTTTTCGCCAGTCTCTGCATGGGGTACTTCAAGAGGAAACAAACCATAGAGATAGAACTTAGAACTACTTCATTTTGTCAAGTTTCAAGGAGCTAGCACAAACCGTGTTTGATTTAGAGTTTCAAACACATCTATCTATATAGCAGAAAACAGAGTGAAACCTAAAAATTCAAAGTGTTACTGGAAACGAACGCTTGAACCTAGAAGAGTGAAAATTGGGCAGCCAAGTGGGCTTAGTGAACTGATCATTACCACCAAGTATCATCAAGATTTGGTGAAAAAATGTTTGCTGAGATTTCAGCAAACGAGAAGTTTTTTGGAAGCTTGGCAACCCCTTTCAAACGAAAGTGTTCTTCGCCAGTCTCTGCATGGGGTACTTCAAGAGGAAACAAACCATAGAGGTAGAACTTAGAACTACTTCATTTTGTCAAGTTTCACGGAGCTAGCACAAACCGTGTTTGATTTAGAGTTTCAAACACATCTATCTATATAGCAGAAAACAGAGTGAAACCTAAAATTTCAAAGTGTTACTGGAAACGAACGCTTGAACCTAGAAGAGTGAAAATTGGGCAGCCAAGTGGGCTTAGTGAACTGATCATTACCACCAAGTATCATCAAGATTTGGTGAAAAAATGTTTGCTGAGATTTCAGCAAACCAGTAGTTTTTTGGAAGCTTGGCAACCCCTTTCAAACGAAAGTGTTCTTCGCCAGTCTCTGCATGGGGTACTTCAAGAGGAAACAAACCATAGAGATAGAACTTAGAACTACTTCATTTTGTCAAGTTTCAAGGAGCTAGCACAAACCGTGTTTGATTTAGAGTTTCAAACACATCTATCTATATAGCAGAAAACAGAGTGAAACCTAAAAATTCAAAGTGTTACTGGAAACGAACGCTTGAACCTAGAAGAGTGAAAATTGGGCAGCCAAGTGGGCTTAGTGAACTGATCATTACCACCAAGTATCATCAAGATTTGGTGAAAAAATGTTTGCTGAGATTTCAGCAAACGAGAAGTTTTTTGGAAGCTTGGCAACCCCTTTCAAACGAAAGTGTTCTTCGCCAGTCTCTGCATGGGGTACTTCAAGAGGAAACAAACCATAGAGGTAGAACTTAGAACTACTTCATTTTGTCAAGTTTCACGGAGCTAGCACAAACCGTGTTTGATTTAGAGTTTCAAACACATCTATCTATATAGCAGAAAACAGAGTGAAACCTAAAATTTCAAAGTGTTACTGGAAACGAACGCTTGAACCTAGAAGAGTGAAAATTGGGCAGCCAAGTGGGCTTAGTGAACTGATCATTACCACCAAGTATCATCAAGATTTGGTGAAAAAATGTTTGCTGAGATTTCAGCAAACCAGTAGTTTTTTGGAAGCTTGGCAACCCCTTTCAAACGAAAGTGTTCTTCGCCAGTCTCTGCATGGGGTACTTCAAGAGGAAACAAACCATAGAGATAGAACTTAGAACTACTTTATTTTGTCAAGTTTCACGGAGCTAGCACAAACCGTGTTTGATTTAGAGTTTCGAGACATCTATCTATATAGCAGAAAACAGAGTGAAACCTAAAAATTCAAACTGTTACTGGAAACGAACGCTTGAACCTAGAAGAGTGAAAGTTGGGCAGCCAAGTGGGCTTAGTGAACTGATCATTACCACCAAGTATCATCAAGATTTGGTGAAAAAATGTTTGCCTAGATTTCAGCAAACTAGTAGTTTTTTGGAAGCTTGGCAACCCCTTTCAAATGAAAGTGTTTTTCGCCAGTCTCTGCATGGGGTACTTCAAGAGGAAACAAACCATAGAGATAGAACTTAGAACTACTTCATTTTGTCAAGTTTCAAGGAGCTAGCACAAACCGTGTTTGATTTAGAGTTTCAAACACATCTATCTATATAGCAGAAAACAGAGTGAAACCTAAAAATTCAAACTGTTACTGGAAACGAACGCTTGAACCTAGAAGAGTGAAAATTGGGCAGCCAAGTGGGCTTAGTGAACTGATCATTACCACCAAGTATCATCAAGATTTGGTGAAAAAATGTTTGCTGAGATTTCAGCAAACGAGTAGTTTTTTGGAAGCTTGGCAACCCCTTTCAAACGAAAGTGTTCTTCGCCAGTCTCTGCATGGGGTACTTCAAGAGGAAACAAACCATAGAGGTAGAACATAGAACTACTTCATTTTGTCAAGTTTCACGGAGCTAGCACAAACCGTGTTTGATTTAGAGTTTCAAACACATCTATCTATATAGCAGAAAACAGAGTGAAACCTAAAATTTCAAAGTGTTACTGGAAACGAACGCTTGAACCTAGAAGAGTGAAAATTGGGCAGCCAAGTGGGCTTAGTGAACTGATCATTACCACCAAGTATCATCAAGATTTGGTGAAAAAAATGTTTGCTGAGATTTCAGCAAACAAGTAGTTTTTTGGAAGCTTGGCAACCCCTTTCAAACGAAAGTGTTCTTCGCCAGTCTCTGCATGGGGTACTTCAAGAGGAAACAAACCATAGAGATAGAACTTAGAACTACTTCATTTTGTCAAGTTTCACGGAGCTAGCACAAACCGTGTTTGATTTAGAGTTTCAAAGACATCTATATATAGCAGAAAACAGAGTGAAACCTGAAAATTCAAACTGTTACTGGAAACGAACGCTTGAACCTAGAAGAGTGAAAGTTGGGCAGCCAAGTGGGATTAGTGAACTGATCATTACCACCAAGTATCATCAAGATTTGGTGAAAAAATGTTTGCTGAGAATTTAGCAAACTAGTAGTTTTTTGGAAGCTTGGCAACCCTTTCAAACGAAAGTGTTCCTCGCCAGTCTCTGCATGGGGAACTTCAAGAGGAAACAAACCATAGAGATAGAACTCAGAACTACTTCATTTTGTCAAGTTTCACGGAGCTAGCACAAACCGTGTTTGATTTAGAGTTTCGAGACATCTATCTATATAGCAGAAAACAGAGTGAAACCTAAAAATTCAAACTGTTACTGGAAACGAACGCTTGAACCTAGAAGAGTGAAAGTTGGGCAGCCAAGTGGGCTTAGTGAACTGATCACTACCACCAAGTATCATCAAGATTTGGTGAAAAAATGTTTGCTGAGATTTCAGCAAACTAGTAGTTTTTTGGAAGCTTTGCAACCCCTTTCAAATGAAAGTGTTCTTCGCCAGTCTCTGCATGGGGTACTTCAAGAGGAAACAAACCATAGAGATACAACTTAGAACTACTTCATTTTGTCAAGTTTCACGGAGCTAGCACAAACCGTGTTTGATTTAGAGTTTCGAGACATCTATCTATATAGCAGAAAACAGAGTGAAACCTAAAAATTCAAACTGTTACTGGAAACGAACGCTTGAACCTAGAAGAGTGAAAGTTGGGCAGCCAAGTGGGCTTAGTGAACTGATCATTACCACCAAGTATCATCAAGATTTGGTGAAAAAATGTTTGCTGAGATTTCAGCAAACTAGTAGTTTTTTGGAAGCTTGGCAACCCCTTTCAAATGAAAGTGTTTTTCGCCAGTCTCTGCATGGGGTACTTCAAGAGGAAACAAACCATAGAGATAGAACTTAGAACTACTTCATTTTGTCAAGTTTCAAGGAGCTAGCACAAACCGTGTTTGATTTAGAGTTTCAAACACATCCATCAATATAGCAGAAAACAGAGTGAAACCTAAAAATTCAAAGTGTTACTGGAAACGAACGCTTGAACCTAGAAGAGTGAAAATTGGGCAGCCAAGTGGGCTTAGTGAACTGATCATTACCACCAAGTATCATCAAGATTTGGTGAAAAAATGTTTGCTGAGATTTCAGCAAACGAGAAGTTTTTTGGAAGCTTGGCAACCCCTTTCAAACGAAAGTGTTCTTCGCCAGTCTCTGCATGGGGTACTTCAAGAGGAAACAAACCATAGAGGTAGAACTTAGAACTACTTCATTTTGTCAAGTTTCACGGAGCTAGCACAAACCGTGTTTGATTTAGAGTTTCAAACACATCTATCTATATAGCAGAAAACAGAGTGAAAACTAAAATTTCAAAGTGTTACTGGAAACGAACGCTTGAACCTAGAAGAGTGAAAATTGGGCAGCCAAGTGGGCTTAGTGAACTGATCATTACCACCAAGTATCATCAAGATTTGGTGAAAAAATGTTTGCTGAGATTTCAGCAAAGAAGTAGTTTTTTCTAAGCTTGGCAACCCCTTTCAAACGAAAGTGTTCTTCGCCAGTCTCTGCATGGGGTACTTCAAGAGGAAACAAAGCATAGAGATAGAACTTAGAACTACTTCATTTTGTCAAGTTTCACGGAGCTAGCACAAACCGTGTTTGATTTAGAGTTTCAAAGACATCTATATATAGCAGAAAACAGAGTGAAACCTGAAAATTCAAACTGTTACTGGAAACGAACGCTTGAACCTAGAAGAGTGAAAGTTGGGCAGCCAAGTGGGATTAGTGAACTGATCATTACCACCAAGTATCATCAAGATTTGGTGAAAAAATGTTTGCTGAGAATTTAGCAAACTAGTAGTTTTTTGGAAGCTTGGCAACCCTTTCAAACGAAAGTGTTTTTCGCCAGTCTCTGCATGGGGTACTTCAAGAGGAAACAAACCATAGAGATAGAACTTAGAACTACTTCATTTTGTCAAGTTTCAAGAAGCTAGCACAAACCGTGTTTGATTTAGAGTTTCAAACACATCTATCTATATAACAGAAAACAGAGTGAAACCTAAAAATTCAAAGTGTTACTGGAAACGAACGCTTGAACCTAGAAGAGTGAAAATTGGGCAGCCAAGTGGGCTTAGTGAACTGATCATTACCACCAAGTATCATCAAGATTTGGTGAAAAAATGTTTGCTGAGATTTCAGCAAACGAGAAGTTTTTTGGAAGCTTGGCAACCCCTTTCAAACGAAAGTGTTCCTCGCCAGTCTCTGCATGGGGAACTTCAAGAGGAAACAAACCATAGAGATAGAACTTAGAACTACTTCATTTTGTCAAGTTTCACGGAGCTAGCACAAACCGTGTTTGATTTAGAGTTTCGAGACATCTATCTATATAGCAGAAAACAGAGTGAAACCTAAAAATTCAAACTGTTACTGGAAACGAACGCTTGAACCTAGAAGAGTGAAAATTGGGCAGCCAAGTGGGCTTAGTGAACTGATCATTACCACCAAGTATCATCAAGATTTGGTGAAAAAATGTTTGCTGAGATTTCAGCAAACTAGTAGTTTTTTGGAAGCTTGGCAACCCCTTTCAAACGGAAGTGTTCTTCACCAGTCTCTGCATGGGGTACTTCAAGAGGAAACAAACCATAGAGATAGAACTTAGAACTACTTCATTTGGTCAAGTTTCAAGGAGCTAGCACAAACCGTGTTTGATTTAGAGTTTCAAACACATCTCTCTATATAGCAGAAAACAGAGCGAAACCTAAAAATTCAAACAGTCACTGGAAACGAAAGCTTCAACCTAGAAGAATAAAATTTGGGCAGCCAAGTGGGATTAGTGAACTGATCATTACCACCAAGTATCATCAAGATTTGGTGAAAAAATGTTTGCTGATATTTCAGCAAACTAGTAGTTTTTTGGAAGCTTGGCAACCCCTTTCAAACGAAAGTGTTCTTCGCCAGTCTCTGCATGGGGTACTTCAAGAGGAAAAAAACCATAGAGATAGAACTAACAACTACTTCATTTTGTCAAGTTTCAAGGAGCTAGCAAAAACCGTGTTTGATTTAGAGTTTCAAAGACATCTATCTATATAGCAGAAAAGAGAGTGAAACCTAAAAATTCAAACTGTTACTGGAAACGAACGCTTGAACCTAGAAGAGTGAAAGTTGGGCAGCCAAGTGGGCTTAGTGAACTGATCATTACCACCAAGTATCATCAAGATTTGGTGAAAAAATGTTTGCTGAGATTTCAGCAAACTAGAAATTTTTTGGAAGCTTGGCAACCCCTTTCAAACGAAAGTGTTTTTGGCCAGTCTCTGCATGGGGTACTTCAAGAGGAAACAAACCATAGAGGTAGAACTTAGAACTACTTCATTTTGTCAAGTTTCACGGAGCTAGCACAAACCGTGTTTGATTTAGAGTTTCAAACACATCTATCTATATAGCAGAAAACAGAGTGAAACCTAAAATTTCAAAGTGTTACTGGAAACGAACGCTTGATCCTAGAAGAGTGAAAATTGGGCAGCCAAGTGGGCTTAGTGAAATGATCATTACCACCAAGTATCATCAAGATTTGGTGAAAAAATGTTTGCTGAGATTTCAGCAAACCAGTAGTTTTTTGGAAGCTTGGCAACCCCTTTCAAACGAAAGTGTTCTTCGCCAGTCTCTGCATGGGGTACTTCAAGAGGAAACAAACCATAGAGATAGAACTTAGAACTACTTTATTTTGTCAAGTTTCACGGAGCTAGCACAAACCGTGTTTGATTTAGAGTTTCGAGACATCTATCTATATAGCAGAAAACAGAGTGAAACCTAAAAATTCAAACTGTTACTGGAAACGAACGCTTGAACCTAGAAGAGTGAAAGTTGGGCAGCCAAGTGGGCTTAGTGAACTGATCATTACCACCAAGTATCATCAAGATTTGGTGAAAAAAGGTTTGCTGAGATTTCAGCAAACTAGTAGTTTTTTGGAAGCTTGGCAACCCCTTTCAAATGAAAGTGTTTTTCGCCAGTCTCTGCATGGGGTACTTCAAGAGGAAACAAACCATAGAGATAGAACTTAGAACTACTTCATTTTGTCAAGTTTCAAGGAGCTAGCACAAACCGTGTTTGATTTAGAGTTTCAAACACATCTATCTATATAGCAGAAAACAGAGTGAAACCTAAAAATTCAAACTGTTACTGGAAACGAACGCTTGAACCTAGAAGAGTGAAAATTGGGCAGCCAAGTGGGCTTAGTGAACTGATCATTACCACCAAGTATCATCAAGATTTGGTGAAAAAATGTTTGCTGAGATTTCAGCAAACGAGTAGTTTTTTGGAAGCTTGGCAACCCCTTTCAAACGAAAGTGTTCTTCGCCAGTCTCTGCATGGGGTACTTCAAGAGGAAACAAACCATAGAGGTAGAACTTAGAACTACTTCATTTTGTCAAGTTTCACGGAGCTAGCACAAACCGTGTTTGATTTAGAGTTTCAAACACATCTATCTATATAGCAGAAAACAGAGTGAAACCTAAAATTTCAAAGTGTTACTGGAAACGAACGCTTGAACCTAGAAGAGTGAAAATTGGGCAGCCAAGTGGGCTTAGTGAACTGATCATTACCACCAAGTATCATCAAGATTTGGTGAAAAAATGTTTGCTGAGATTTCAGCAAACAAGTAGTTTTTTGGAAGCTTGGCAACCCCTTTCAAACGAAAGTGTTCTTCGCCAGTCTCTGCATGGGGTACTTCAAGAGGAAACAAACCATAGAGATAGAACTTAGAACTACTTCATTTTGTCAAGTTTCACGGAGCTAGCACAAACCGTGTTTGATTTAGAGTTTCAAAGACATCTATATATAGCAGAAAACAGAGTGAAACCTGAAAATTCAAACTGTTACTGGAAACGAACGCTTGAACCTAGAAGAGTGAAAGTTGGGCAGCCAAGTGGGATTAGTGAACTGATCATTACCACCAAGTATTATCAAGATTTGGTGAAAAAATGTTTGCTGAGAATTTAGCAAACTAGTAGTTTTTTGGAAGCTTGGCAACCCTTTCAAACGAAAGTGTTTTTCGCCAGTCTCTGCATGGGGTACTTCAAGAGGAAACAAACCATAGAGATAGAACTTAGAACTACTTCATTTTGTCAAGTTTCAAGAAGCTAGCACAAACCGTGTTTGATTTAGAGTTTCAAACACATCTATCTATATAGCAGAAAACAGAGTGAAACCTAAAAATTCAAAGTGTTACTGGAAACGAACGCTTGAACCTAGAAGAGTAAAAATTGGGCAGCCAAGTGGGCTTAGTGAACTGATCATTACCACCAAGTATCATCAAGATTTGGTGAAAAAATGTTTGCTGAGATTTCAGCAAACGAGTAGTTTTTTTCAAGCTTGGCAACCCCTTTCAAACGAAAGTGTTCTTCGCCAGTCTCTGCATGGGGTACTTCAAGAGGAAACAAACCATAGAGATAGAACTTAGAACTAATTCATTTTGTCAAGTTTCACGGAGCTAGCACAAACCGTGTTTGATTTAGAGTTTCAAACACATCTATCTATACAGCAGAAAACAGAGTGAAACCTAAAAATTCAAACTGTTACTGGAAACGAACGCTTGAACCTAGAAGAGTGAAAGTTGGGCAGCCAAGTGGGATTAGTGAACTGATCATTACCACCAAGTATCATCAAGATTTGGTGAAAAAATGTTTGCTGAGATTTCAGCAAACTAGTAGTTTTTTGGAAGCTTGGCAACCCCTTTCAAACGGAAGTGTTCTTCGCCAGTCTCTGCATGGGGTACTTCAAGAGGAAACAAACCATAGAGATAGAACTTAGAACTACTTCATTTGGTCAAGTTTCAAGGAGCTAGCACAAACCGTGTTTGATTTAGAGTTTCAAACACATCTCTCTATATAGCAGAAAACAGAGCGAAACCTAAAAATTCAAACAGTCACTGGAAACGAAAGCTTCAACCTAGAAGAATAAAATTTGGGCAGCCAAGTGGGATTAGTGAACTGATCATTACCACCAAGTATCATCAAGATTTGGTGAAAAAATGTTTGCTGAGATTTCAGCAAACTAGTAGTTTTTTGGAAGCTTGGCAACCCCTTTCAAACGAAAGTGTTTTTCGCCAGTCTCTGCATGGGGTACTTCAAGAGGAAACAAACCATAGAGATAGAACTTAGAACTACTTCATTTTGTCAAGTTTCAAGGAGCTAGCACAAACCGTGTTTGATTTAGAGTTTCAAACACATCTATCTATATAGCAGAAAACAGAGTGAAACCTAAAAATTCAAAGTGTTACTGGAAACGAACGCTTGAACCTAGAAGAGTGAAAATTGGGCAGCCAAGTGGGCTTAGTGAACTGATCATTACCACCAAGTATCATCAAGATTTGGTGAAAAAATGTTTGCTGAGATTTCAGCAAACGAGAAGTTTTTTGGAAGCTTGGCAACCCCTTTCAAACGAAAGTGTTCTTCGCCAGTCTCTGCATGGGGTACTTCAAGAGGAAACAAACCATAGAGGTAGAACTTAGAACTACTTCATTTTGTCAAGTTTCACGGAGCTAGCACAAACCGTGTTTGATTTAGAGTTTCAAACACATCTATCTATATAGCAGAAAACAGAGTGAAACCTAAAATTTCAAAGTGTTACTGGAAACGAACGCTTGAACCTAGAAGAGTGAAAATTGGGCAGCCAAGTGGGCTTAGTGAACTGATCATTACCACCAAGTATCATCAAGATTTGGTGAAAAAATGTTTGCTGAGATTCCAGCAAACCAGTAGTTTTTTGGAAGCTTGGCAACCCCTTTCAAACGAAAGTGTTCTTCGCCAGTCTCTGCATGGGGTACTTCAAGAGGAAACAAACCATAGAGATAGAACTTAGAACTACTTTATTTTGTCAAGTTTCACGGAGCTAGCACAAACCGTGTTTGATTTAGAGTTTCGAGACATCTATCTATATAGCAGAAAACAGAGTGAAACCTAAAAATTCAAACTGTTACTGGAAACGAACGCTTGAACCTAGAAGAGTGAAAGTTGGGCAGCCAAGTGGGCTTAGTGAACTGATCATTACCACCAAGTATCATCAAGATTTGGTGAAAAAATGTTTGCTGAGATTTCAGCAAACTAGTAGTTTTTTGGAAGCTTGGCAACCCGTTTCAAATGAAAGTGTTTTTCGCCAGTCTCTGCATGGGGTACTTCAAGAGGAAACAAACCATAGAGATAGAACTTAGAACTACTTCATTTTGTCAAGTTTCAAGGAGCTAGCACAAACCGTGTTTGATTTAGAGTTTCAAACACATCTATCTATATAGCAGAAAACAGAGTGAAACCTAAAAATTCAAAGTGTTACTGGAAACGAACGCTTGAACCTAGAAGAGTGAAAATTGGGCAGCCAAGTGGGATAGTGAACTGATCATTACCACCAAGTATCATCAAGATTTGGTGAAAAAATGTTTGCTGAGATTTCAGCAAACGAGAAGTTTTTTGGAAGCTTGGCAACCCCTTTCAAACGAAAGTGTTCTTCGCCAGTCTCTGCATGGGGTACTTCAAGAGGAAACAAACCATAGAGGTAGAACTTAGAACTACTTCATTTTGTCAAGTTTCACGGAGCTAGTACAAACCGTGTTTGATTTAGAGTTTCAAACACATCTATCTATATAGCAGAAAACAGAGTGAAACCTAAAATTTCAAAGTGTTACTGGAAACGAACGCTTGAACCTAGAAGAGTGAAAATTGGGCAGCCAAGTGGGCTTAGTGAACTGATCATTACCACCAAGTATCATCAAGATTTGGTGAAAAAATGTTTGCTGAGATTCCAGCAAACCAGTAGTTTTTTGGAAGCTTGGCAACCCCTTTCAAACGAAAGTGTTCTTCGCCAGTCTCTGCATGGGGTACTTCAAGAGGAAACAAACCATAGAGATAGAACTTAGAACTACTTTATTTTGTCAAGTTTCACGGAGCTAGCACAAACCGTGTTTGATTTAGAGTTTCGAGACATCTATCTATATAGCAGAAAACAGAGTGAAACCTAAAAATTCAAACTGTTACTGGAAACGAACGCTTGAACCTAGAAAAGTGAAAGTTGGGCAGCCAAGTGGGCTTAGTGAACTGATCATTACCACCAAGTATCATCAAGATTTGGTGAAAAAATGTTTGCTGAGATTTCAGCAAACTAGTAGTTTTTTGGAAGCTTGGCAACCCGTTTCAAATGAAAGTGTTTTTCGCCAGTCTCTGCATGGGGTACTTCAAGAGGAAACAAACCATAGAGATAGAACTTAGAACTACTTCATTTTGTCAAGTTTCAAGGAGCTAGCACAAACCGTGTTTGATTTAGAGTTTCAAACACATCTATCTATATAGCAGAAAACAGAGTGAAACCTAAAAATTCAAAGTGTTACTGGAAACGAACGCTTGAACCTAGAAGAGTGAAAATTGGGCAGCCAAGTGGGCTTAGTGAACTGATCATTACCACCAAGTATCATCAAGATTTGGTGAAAAAATGTTTGCTGAGATTTCAGCAAACGAGAAGTTTTTTGGAAGCTTGGCAACCCCTTACAAACGAAAGTGTTCTTCGCCAGTCTCTGCATGGGGTACTTCAAGAGGAAACAAACCATAGAGATAGAACTTAGAACTACTTCATTTTGTCAAGTTTCACGGAGCTAGCACAAACCGTGTTTGATTTAGAGTTTCAAACACATCTATCTATATAGCAGAAAACAGAGTGAAACCTAAAATTTCAAAGTGTTACTGGAAACGAACGCTTGAACCTAGAAGAGTGAAAATTGGGCAGCCAAGTGGGCTTAGTGAACTGATCATTACCACCAAGTATCATCAAGATTTGGTGAAAAAATGTTTGCTGAGATTTCAGCAAACAAGTAGTTTTTTGGAAGCTTGGCAACCCCTTTCAAACGAAAGTGTTCTTCGCCAGTCTCTGCATGGGGTACTTCAAGAGGAAACAAACCATAGAGATAGAACTTAGAACTACTTCATTTTGTCAAGTTTCACGGAGCTAGCACAAACCGTGTTTGATTTAGAGTTTCAAAGACATCTATATATAGCAGAAAACAGAGTGAAACCTGAAAATTCAAACTGTTACTGGAAACGAACCCTTGAACCTAGAAGAGTGAAAGTTGGGCAGCCAAGTGGGATTAGTGAACTGATCATTACCACCAAGTATCATCAAGATTTGGTGAAAAAATGTTTGCTGAGAATTTAGCAAACTAGTAGTTTTTTGGAAGCTTGGCAACCCTTTCAAACGAAAGTGTTTTTCGCCAGTCTCTGCATGGGGTACTTCAAGAGGAAACAAACCATAGAGATAGAACTTAGAACTACTTCATTTTGTCTAGTTTCAAGAAGCTAGCACAAACCGTGTTTGATTTAGAATTCCAAACACAGCTATCTATGTAGGAGAAAACAGAGTGAAACCTAAAAATTCAAACTGTTACTGGAAACGAAAGCTTCAACCTAGAAGAATAAAATTTGGGCAGCCAAGTGGGATTAGTGAACTGATCATTACCACCAAGTATCATCAAGATTTGGTGAAAAAATGTTTGCTGAGTTTTCAGCAAAGTAGTAGTTTTTTGGAAGCTTGGCAACCCCTTTCAAACGGAAGTGTTTTTTGCCGTCTCTGCATGGGGTACTTCAAGAGGAAACAAACGATAGAGATAGAACTTAGAACTACTTCATTTGGTCAAGTTTCAAGGAGATAGCACAAACCGTGTTTGATTTAGAGTTTCAAACACATCTATCTATATAGCAGAAAACAGAGTGAAACCTAAAAATTCAAAGTGTTACTGGAAACGAACGCTTGAACCTAGAAGAGTGAAAATTGGGCAGCCAAGTGGGCTTAGTGAACTGATCATTACCACCAAGTATCATCAAGATTTGGTGAAAAAATGTTTGCTGAGATTTCAGCAAACTAGTAGTTTTTTGAAAGCTTTGCAACCCCTTTCAAACGAAAGTGTTTTTCGCCAGTCTCTGCATGGGGTACCTCAAGAGGAAAAAAACCATAGAGATAGAACTAACAACTAATTTATTTTGTCAAGTTTCAAGGAGCTAGTACAAACCGTGTTTGATTTAGAGTTTCAAAGACATCTATCTATATAGCAGAAAACAGAGTGAAACCTAAAATTTCAAAGTGTTACTGGAAACGAACGCTTGAACCTAGAAGAGTAAAAATTGGGCTGCCAAGTGGGCTTAGTGAACTGATCATTACCACCAAGTATCATCAAGTTTTGGTGAAAAAATGTTTGCTGAGATTTCAGCTAACTAGTAGTTTTTTGGAAGCTTGGCAACCCCTTTCAAACGAAAGTGTTCTTCGCCAGTCTCTGCATGGGGTACTTCAAAAGGAAACAAACCATAGAGATAGAACTTAGAACTACTTCATTTTGTCAAGTTTCAAGGAGCTAGCACAAACCGTGTTTGATTTAGAGTTTCAAACACATCTATCTATATAACAGAAAACAGAGTGAAACCTAAAAATTCAAACTGTTACTGGAAACGAACGCTTGAACCTAGAAGAGTGAAAGTTGGGCAGCCAAGTGGGATAAGTGAACTGATCATTACCACCAAGTATCATCAAGATTTGGTGAAAAATTGTTTGCTGAGATTTCAGCAAACTAGTAGTTTTTTGGAAGCTGGGCAACCCCTTTCAAACGAAAGAGTTTTTCGCCAGTCTCTGCATGGTTTACTTCAAGAGGAAACAAACCATAGAGATAGAACTTAGAACTACTTCATTTTGTCAAGTTTCACGGAGCTAGCACAAACCGTGTTTGATTTAGAGTTTCAAAGACATCTATCTATATAGCAGAAAACAGAGTGAAACCTAAAATTTCAAAGTGTTACTGGAAACGAACGCTTGAACCAGGAAGAGTAAAAATTGGGCAGCCAAGTGGGCTTAGTGAACTGATCATTACCACCAAGTATCATCAAGTTTTGGTGAAAAAATGTTTGCTGAGATTTCAGCAAACTAGTAGTTTTTTGGAAGCTTGGCAACCCCTTTAAAACAAAAGTGTTTTTCGCGAGTCTCTGCATGGGGTACTTCAAGAGGAAACAAACCATAGAGATAGAACTTAGAACTACTTCATTTGGTCAAGTTTCAAGGAGCTAGCACAAACCGTGTTTGATTTAGAGTTTCAAACACATCTATCTATATAGCAGAAAACAGAGTGAAACCTAAAAATTCAAAGTGTTACTGGAAACGAACGCTTGAACCTAGAAGAGTGAAAATTGGGCAGCCAAGTGGGCTTAGTGAACTGATCATTACCACCAAGTATCATCAAGATTTGGTGAAAAAATGTTTGCTGAGATTTCAGCAAACGAGTAGTTTTTTGGAAGCTTGGCAACCCCTTTCAAACGAAAGTGTTCTTCGCCAGTCTCTGCATGGGGTACTTCAAGAGGAAACAAACCATAGAGATAGAACTTAGAACTACTTCATTTTGTCAAGTTTCACGGAGCTAGCACAAACCGTGTTTGATTTAGAGTTTCAAACACATCTATCTATATAACAGAAAACAGAGTGAAACCTAAAAATTCAAACTGTTACTGGAAACGAACGCTTGAACCTAGAAGAGTGAAAGTTGGGCAGCCAAGTGGGATTAGTGAACTGATCATTACCACCAAGTATCATCAAGATTTGTTGAAAAAATGTTTGCTGAGATTTCATCAAACTAGTAGTTTTTTGAAAGCTTGGCAACCCCTTTCAAACGAAAGTGTTTTTCGCCAGTCTCTGCATGGGGTACCTCAAGAGGAAAAAAACCATAGAGATAGAAATAACAACTACTTCATTTTGTCAAGTTTCAAGGAGCTAGCACAAACCGTGTTTGATTTAGAGTTTCAAAGACATCTATCTATATAGCAGAAAACAGAGTGAAACCTAAAATTTCAAAGTGTTACTGGAAACGAACGCTTGAACCTAGAAGAGTAAAAATTGGGCTGCCAAGTGGGCTTAGTGAACTGATCATTACCACCAAGTATCATCAAGTTTTGGTGAAAAAATGTTTGCTGAGATTTCAGCAAACTAGTAGTTTTTTGGAAGCTTGGCAACCCCTTTCAAACGAAAGTGTTCTTCGCCAGTCTCTGCATGGGGTACTTCAAGAGGAAACAAACCATAGAGATAGAACTTAGAACTACTTCATTTTGTCAAGTTTCAAGGAGCTAGCACAAACCGTGTTTGATTTAGAGTTTCAAACACATCTCTCTATATAGCAGAAAACAGAGTGAAACCTAAAAATTCAAAGTGTTACTGGAAACGAACGCTTGAACCTAGAAGAGTGAAAATTGGGCAGCCAAGTGGGCTTAGTGAATTGATCATTATCACCAAGTATCATCAAGGTTTGTTGAAAAAATGTTTGCTGAGATTTCAGCAAACGAGTAGTTTTTTGGAAGCTTGGCAACCCCTTTCAAACGAAAGTGTTCTTCGCCAGTCTCTGCATGGGGTACTTCAAGAGGAAACAAACCATAGAGATAGAACTAACAACTACTTCATTTTGTCAAGTTTCACGGAGCTAGCACAAACCGTGTTTGATTTAGAGTTTCAAACACATCTCTTTATATAGCAGAAAACAGAGTGAAACCTAAAAATTCAAACTGTTACTGGAAACGAACGCTTGAACCTAGAAGAGTGAAAGATGGGCAGCCAAGTGGGATTAGTGAACTGATCATTACCACCAAGTATCATCAAGATTTGGTGAAAAAGTGTTTGCTGAGATTTCAGCAAACTAGTAGTTTTTTGAAAGCTTGGCAACCCCTTTCAAACGAAAGTGTTTTTCGCCAGTCTCTGCATGGGGTACCTCAAGATGAAAAAAACCATAGAGATAGAAGTAACAACTACTTCATTTTGTCAAGTTTCAAGGAGCTAGCACAAACAGTGTTTGATTTAGAGTTTCAAAGACATCTATCTATATAGCAGAAAACAGAGTGAAACCTAAAATTTCAAAGTGTTACTGGAAACGAACGCTTGAACCTAGAAGAGTAAAAATTGGGCTGCCAAGTGGGCTTAGTGAACTGATCATTACCACCAAGTATCATCAAGTTTTGGTGAAAAAATGTTTGCTGAGATTTCAGCAAACGAGTAGTTTTTTGGAAGCTTGGCAACCCCTTTCAAATGAAAGTGTTCTTCGCCAGTCTCTGCATGGGGTACTTCAAGAGGAAACAAACCATAGAGATAGAACTTAGAACTACTTCATTTTGTCAAGTTTCACGGAGCTAGCACAAACCGTGTTTGATTTAGAGTTTCAAACACATCTATCTATATAACAGAAAACAGAGTGAAACCTAAAAATTCAAACTGTTACTGGAAACGAAAGCTTGAACCTAGAAGAGTGAAAGTTGGGCAGCCAAGTGGGATTAGTGAACTGATCATTACCACCAAGTATCATCAAGATCTGGTGAAAAAATGTTTGCTGAGATTTCAGCAAACTAGTAGTTTTTTGGAAGCTTGGCAACCCCTTTCAAACGAAAGAGTTTTTCGCCAGTCTCTGCATGGGGTACATCAAGAGGAAACAAACCATAGAGATAGAACTTAGAAGTACTTCATTTTGTCAACTTTCAAGGAGCTAGCACAAACCGTGTTTGATTTAGAGTTTCAAACACATCTATGTATATAACAGAAAACAGAGTGAAACCTAAAAATTCAAACTGTTACTGGAAACGAACGCTTGAACCTAGAAGTGTGAAAGTTGGGCAGCCAAGTGGGATTAGTGAACTGATCATTACCACCAAGTATCATCAAGATTTGGTGAAAAAATGTTTGCTGAGATTTCAGCAAACTAGTAGTTTTTTGAAAGCTTGGCAACCCCTTTCAAACGAAAGTGTTTTTCGCAAGTCTCTGCATGGGGTACCTCAAGATGAAAAAAACCATAGAGATAGAACTAACAACTACTTCATTTTGTCAAGTTTCAAGGAGCTAGCACAAACCGTGTTTGATTTAGAGTTTCAAAGACATCTATCTATATAGCAGAAAACAGAGTGAAACCTAAAATTTCAAAGTGTTACTGGAAACGAACGCTTGAACCTAGAAGAGTAAAAATTGGGCAGCCAAGTGGGCTTAGTGAACTGATCATTACCACCAAGTATCATCAAGTTTTGGTGAAAAAATGTTTGCTGAGATTTCAGCAAACTAGTAGTTTTTTGGAAGCTTGGCAACCCCTTTCAAACGAAAGTGTTTTTCGCCAGTCTCTGCATGGGGTACTTCAAGAGGAAACAAACCATAGAGATAGAACTTAGAACTACTTCATTTTGTCAAGTTTAAAGGAGCTAGCACAAACCGTGTTTGATTTAGAGTTTCAAACACATCTATCTATATAGCAGAAAACAGAGTGAAACCTAAAAATTCAAAGTGTTACTGGAAACGAACGCTTGAACCTAGAAGAGTGAAAATTGGGCAGCCAAGTGGGCTTAGTGAATTGATCATTATCATCAAGTATCATCAAGATTTGGTGAAAAAATGTTTGCTGAGATTTCAGCAACCAGTTGTTTTTTGGAAGCTTGGCAACCCCTTTCAACCGAAAGTGTTCTTCGCCAGTCTCTGCATGGGGTACTTCAAGAGGAAACAAACCATAGAGATAGAAGTTAGAACTACTTCATTTTGTCAAGTTTCACGGAGCTAGCACAAACCGTGTTTGATTTAGAGTTTCAAACACATCTATCTATATAGCAGAAAACAGAGGGAAACCTAAAAATTCAAAGTGTTACTGGAAACAAACGCTTGAACCTAGAAGAGTGTAAATTGGGCAGCCAAGCGGGCTTAGTGAACTGATCATTACTACCAAGTATCATCAAGATTTGGTGAAAAAATGTTTGCTGAGATTTCATCAAACTAGTAGTTTTTTGGAAGCTTGGCAACCCCTTTCAAACGAAAGTGTTCTTCGCCAGTCTCTGCATGGGGTACTTCAAGAGGAAACAAACCATAGAGATAGAACTTAGAACTACTTAATTTTGTCAAGTTTCACGGAGCTAGCACAAACCGTGTTTGATTTAGAATTCCAAACACTGCTATCTATGTAGGAGAAAACAGAGTGAAACCTAAAAATTCAAACTGTTACTGGAAAGGAACGCTTGAACCTAGAAGAGTGAAAGTTGGGCAGCCAAGTGGGCTTAGTGAACTGATCATTACCACCAAGTATCATCAAATTTTGGTGAAAAAATGTTTGCTGAGATTTCAGCAAACTAGTAGTTTTTTGGAAGCTTGGCAACCCCTTTCAAACGAAAGTGTTTTTCGCCAGTCTCTGCATGGGGTACTTCAAGAGGAAACAAACCATAGAGATAGAACTTAGAACTACTTCATTTGGTCAAGTTTCAAGGAGCTAGCACAAACCGTGTTTGATTTAGAGTTTCAAACACATCTATCTATATAGCAGAAAACAGAGTGAAACCTAAAAATTCAAACTGTTACTGGAAACGAACGCTTGAACCTAGAAGAGTGAAAGTTGGGCAGCCAAGTGGGCTTAGTGAACTGATCATTACCACCAAGTATCATCAAGATTTGGTGAAAAAATGTTTGCTGAGATTTCAGCAAACTAGTAGTTTTTTGGAAGCTTGGCAACCCCTTTCAAACGAAAGTGTTCTTCGCCAGTCTCTGCATGGGGTACTTCAAGAGGAAACAAACCATAGAGATAGAACTTAGAACTACTTCGTTTTGTGAAGTTTCACGGAGCTAGCACAAACCGTGATTGATTTAGAGTTTCAAAGACATCTATCTATATAACAGAAAACAGAGTGAAACCTAAAAATTCAAACTGTTACTGGAAACGAACGCTTGAACCTAGAAGAGTGAAAGTTGGGCAGCCAAGTGGGATTAGTGAACTGATCATTACCACCAAGTATCATCAAGATTTGGTGAAAAAATGTTTGCTGAGATTTCAGCAAACTAGTAGTTTTTTGGAAGCTTGGCAACCCCTTTCAAACGAAAGTGTTTTTCGCCAGTCTCTGCATGGGGTACTTAAAGAGGAAACAAACCATAGAGATAGAACTTAGAACTACTTCATTTTGTCAAGTTTCAAGGAGCTAGCACAAACCGTGCTTGGTTTAGAGTTTCAAACACATCTATCTATATAACAGAAAACAGAGTGAAACCTAAAAATTCAAACTGTTACTGGAAACGAACGCTTGAACCTAGAAGAGTGAAAGTTGGGCAGCCAAGTGGGATTAGTGAACTGATCATTACCACCAAGTATCATCAAGATTTGGTGAAAAAATGTTTGCTGAGATTTCAGCAAACTAGTAGTTTTTTGGAAGCTTGGCAACCCCTTTCAAACGAAAGTGTTTTTCGCCAGTCTCTGCATGGGGTACTTCAAGAGGAAACAAACCATAGAGATAGAACTTAGAACTACTTCATTTTGTCAAGTTTCAAGGAGCTAGCACAAACCGTGTTTGATTTAGAGTTTCAAACACATCTATCTATATAGCAGAAAACAGAGTGAAACCTAAAAATTCAAACTGTTACTGGAAAAGAACGCTTGAACCTAGAAGAGTGAAAGTTGGGCAGCCAAGTGGGATTAGTGAACTGATCATTACCACCAAGTATCATCAAGATTTGGTGAAAAAATGTTTGCTGAGATTTCAGCAAACTAGTAGTTTTTTGGAAGCTTGGCAACCCCTTTCAAACGAAAGTGTTTTTCGCCAGTCTCTGCATGGGGTACTTCAAGAGGAAACAAACCATAGAGATAGAACTTAGAACTACTTCATTTTGTCAAGTTTCAAGGAGCTAGCACAAACCGTGTTTGATTTAGAGTTTCAAACACATCTCTCTATATAGCAGAAAACAGAGTGAAACCTAAAAATTCAAAGTGTTACTGGAAACGAACGCTTGAACCTAGAAGAGTGAAAATTGGGCAGCCAAGTGGGCTTAGTGAATTGATCATTATCACCAAGTATCATCAAGGTTTGTTGAAAAAATGTTTGCTGAGATTTCAGCAAACGAGTAGTTTTTTGGAAGCTTGGCAACCCCTTTCAAACGAAAGTGTTCTTCGCCAGTCTCTGCATGTGGTACTTCAAGAGGAAACAAACCATAGAGATAGAACTAACAACTACTTCATTTTGTCAAGTTTCACGGAGCTAGCACAAACCGTGTTTGATTTAGAGTTTCAAACACATCTATCTATATAGCAGAAAACAGAGTGAAACCTAAAAATTCAAACTGTTACTGGAAACGAACGCTTGAACCTAGAAGAGTGAAAGTTGGGCAGCCAAGTGGGATTAGTGAACTGATCATTACCACCAAGTATCATCAAGATTTGGTGAAAAAATGTTTGCTGAGATTTCAGCAAACTAGTAGTTTTTTGAAAGCTTGGCAACCCCTTTCAAACGAAAGTGTTTTTCGCCAGTCTCTGCATGGGGTACCTCAAGATGAAAAAAACCATAGAGATAGAAGTAACAACTACTTCATTTTGTCAAGTTTCAAGGAGCTAGCACAAACAGTGTTTGATTTAGAGTTTCAAAGACATCTATCTATATAGCAGAAAACAGAGTGAAACCTAAAATTTCAAAGTGTTACTGGAAACGAACGCTTGAACCTAGAAGAGTAAAAATTGGGCTGCCAAGTGGGCTTAGTGAACTGATCATTACCACCAAGTATCATCAAGTTTTGGTGAAAAAATGTTTGCTGAGATTTCAGCAAACGAGTAGTTTTTTGGAAGCTTGGCAACCCCTTTCAAATGAAAGTGTTCTTCGCCAGTCTCTGCATGGGGTACTTCAAGAGGAAACAAACCATAGAGATAGAACTTAGAACTACTTCATTTTGTCAAGTTTCACGGAGCTAGCACAAACCGTGTTTGATTTAGAGTTTCAAACACATCTATCTATATAGCAGAAAACAGAGTGAAACCTAAAAATTCAAAGTGTTACTGGAAACGAACGCTTGAACCTAGAAGAGTGAAAATTGGGCAGCCAAGTGGGCTTAGTGAATTGATCATTATCATCAAGTATCATCAAGATTTGGTGAAAAAATGTTTGCTGAGATTTCAGCAAACTAGTAGTTTTTTGGAAGCTTGGCAACCCCTTTCAAATGAAAGTGTTTTTCGACAGACTCTGCATGGGGTACTTCAAGAGGAAACAAACCATAGAGATAGAAGTTAGAACTACTTCATTTGGTCAAGGTTCAAGGAGCTAGCACAAACCGTGTTTGATTTAGAATTCCAAACACCGCTATCTATGTAGGAGAAAACAGAGTGAAACCTAAAAATTCAAAGTGTTACTGAAAACGAACGCTTGAACTTAGAAGAGTAAAAATTGGGCAGCCAAGTGGGCTTAGTGAACTGATCATTACCACCAAGTATCATCAAGATTTGGTGAAAAAAAGTTTGCTGAGATTTCAGCAAACTAGTAGTTTTTTGGAAGCTTGGCAACCCCTTTCAAACGAAAGTGTTTTTCGCCAGTCTCTGCATGGGGTACTTAAAGAGGAAACAAACCATAGAGATAGAACTTAGAACTACTTCATTTTGTCAAGTTTCACGGAGCTAGCACAAACCGTGTTTGGTTTAGAGTTTCAAACACATCTATCTATATAACAGAAAACAGAGTGAAACCTAAAAATTCAAACTGTTACTGGAAACGAACGCTTGAACCTAGAAGAGTGAAAGTTGGGCAGCCAAGTGGGATTAGTGAACTGATCATTCCCACCAAGTATCATCAAGATTTGGTGAAAAAATGTTTGCTGAGATTTCAGCAAACTAGTAGTTTTTTGGAAGCTTGGCAACCCCTTTCAAACGAAAGTGTTTTTCGACAGTCTCTGCATGGGGTACTTCAAGAGGAAACAAACCATAGAGATAGAACTTAGAACTACTTCATTTTGTCAAGTTTCACGGAGCTAGCACAAACCGTGTTTGATTTAGAATTCCAAACACCGCTATCTATGTAGGAGAAAACAGAGTGAAACCTAAAAATTCAAAGTGTTACTGGAAACGAACGCTTGAACTTAGAAGAGTAAAAATTGGGCAGCCAAGTGGGCTTAGTGAACTGATCATTACCACCAAGTATCATCAAATTTTTGTGAAAAAATGTTTGCTGAGATTTCAGCAAACTAGTAGTTTTTTGGAAGTTGGCAACCCCTTTCAAACGAAAGTGTTTTTCGCCAGTCTCTGCATGGGGTACTTCAAGAGGAAACAAACCATAGAGATAGAACTTAGAAGTACTTCATTTGGTCAAGTTTCAAGGAGCTAGCACAAACCGTGTTTGATTTAGAGTTTCAAACACATCTATCTATATAGCAGAAAACAGAGTGAAACCTAAAAATTCAAAGTGTTACTGGAAACGAACGCTTGAACCTAGAAGAGTGAAAATTGGGCAGCCAAGTGGGCTTAGTGAACTGATCATTACCACCAAGTATCATCAAGATTTGGTGAAAAAATGTTTGCTGAGATTTCAGCAAACTAGTAGTTTTTTGGAAGCTTGGCAACCCCTTTCAAACGAAAGTGTTCTTCGCCAGTCTCTTCATGGGGTACTTCAAGAGGAAACAAACTATAGAGATAGAACTTAGAACTACTTCATTTTGTCAAGTTTCACGGAGCTAGCACAAACCGTGTTTGATTTAGAGTTTCAAACACATCTATCTATATAACAGAAAACAGAGTGAAACCTAAAAATTCAAACTGTTACTGGAAACGAATGCTTGAACCTAGAAGAGTGAAAGTTGGGCAGCCAAGTGGGATTAGTGAACTGATCATTACCACCAAGTATCATCAAGATTTGGTGAAAAAATGTTTGCTGAGATTTCAGCAAACTAGTAGTTTTTTGGAAGCTTGGCAACCCCTTTCAAACCAAAGTGTTTTTCGCCAGTCTCTGCATGGGGTACTTCAAGAGGAAACAAACCATAGAGATAGAACTTAGAACTACTTCATTTTGTCAAGTTTCAAGGAGCTAGCACAAACCGTGTTTGATTTAGAGTTTCAAACACATCTATCTATATAACAGAAAACAGAGTGAAACCTAAAAATTCAAACTGTTACTGGAAAGGAACGCTTGAACCTAGAAGAGTGAAAGTTGGGCAGCCAAGTGGGATTAGTGAACTGATCATTACCACCAAGTATCATCAAGATTTGGTGAAAAAAGGTTTGCTGAGATTTCAGCAAACTAGTAGTTTTTTGGAAGCTTGGCAACCCCTTTCAAACGAAAGTGTTTTTCGCCAGTCTCTGCATGGGGTACTTCCTGAGGAAACAAACCATAGAGATAGAACTTGGAACTACTTCATTTTGTCAAGTTTCAAGGAGCTAGCACAAACCGTGTTTGATTTAGAGTTTCAAACACATCTATCTATATAACAGAAAACAGAGTGAAACCTAAAAATTCAAAGTGTTACTGGAAACGAACGCTTGAACCTAGAAGAGTGAAAATTGGGCAGCCAAGTGGGCTTAGTGAATTGATCATTATCACCAAGTATCATCAAGATTTGGTGAAAAAATGTTTGCTGAGATTTCAGCAAACGAGTAGTTTTTTGGAAGCTTGGCAACCCCTTTCAAACGAAAGTGTTCTCGCCAGTCTCTGCATGGGGTACTTCAAGAGGAAACAAACCATAGAGATAGAACTTAGAACTACTTTATTTTGTCAAGTTTCACGGAGCTAGCACAAACCGTGTTTGATTTAGAGTTTCAAACACATCTATCTATATAGCAGAAAACAGAGTGAAACCTAAAATTTCAAAGTGTTACTGGAAACGAACGCTTGAACCTAGAAGAGTGAAAGTTGGGCAGCCAAGTGGGATTAGTGAACTGATCATTATCACCAAGTATCATCAAGATTTGGTGAAAAAATGTTTGCTGAGATTTCAGCAAACGAGTAGTTTTTTGGAAGCTTGGCAACCCCTTTCAAACGAAAGTGTTCTTCGCCAGTCTCTGCATGGGGTACTTCAAGAGGAAACAAACCATAGAGATAGAACTTAGAACTACTTTATTTTGTCAAGTTTCACGGAGCTAGCACAAACCGTGTTTGATTTAGAGTTTCAAACACATCTATCTATATAGCAGAAAACAGAGTGAAACCTAAAAATTCAAACTGTTACTGGAAACGAACGCTTGAACCTAGAAGAGTGAAAGTTGGGCAGCCAAGTGGGATTAGTGAACTGATCATTACCACCAAGTATCATCAAGATTTGGTGAAAAAATGTTTGCTGAGATTTCAGCAAACTATTAGTTTTTTGGAAGCTTGGCAACCCCTTTCAAAGGAAAGTGTTTTTCGCCAGTCTCTGCATGGGGTACTTCAAGAGGAAACAAACCATAGAGATAGAACTTAGAACTACTTCATTTGGTCAAGTTTCAAGGAGCTAGCACAAACCGTGTTTGATTTAGAATTCCAAACACAGCTATCTATGTAGGAGAAAACAGAGTGAAACCTAAAAATTCAAAGTGTTACTGGAAACGAACGCTTGAACCTAGAAGAGTGAAAATTGGGCAGCCAAGTGGGCTTAGTGAACTGATCATTACCACCAAGTATCGTCAAGATTTGGTGAAAAAATGTTTGCTGAGATTTCATCAAACTAGTAGTTTTTTGGCAGCTTGGCAACCCCTTTCAAACGAAAGTGTTTTTTGCCAGTCTCTGCATGGGGTACTTCAAGAGGAAACAAACCATAGAGATAGAACTTAGAACTTCTTCATTTTGTCAAGTTTCACGGAGCTAGCACAAACCGTGTTTGATTTAGAGTTTCAAACACATCTATCTATATAACAGAAAACAGAGTGAAACCTAAAAATTCAAACTGTTACTGGAAAGGAACGCTTGAACCTAGAAGAGTGAAAGTTGGGCAGCCAAGTGGGATTAGTGAACTGATCATTACCACCAAGTATCATCAAGATTTGGTGAAAAAATGTTTGCTGAGATTTCAGCAAACTAGTAGTTTTTTGGAAGCTTGGCAACCCCTTTCAAACGAAAGTGTTTTTCGCCAGTCTCTGCATGGGGTACTTCAAGAGGAAACAAACCATAGAGATAGAACTTAGAACTACTTCATTTGGTCAAGTTTCAAGGAGCTAGCACAAACCGTGTTTGATTTAGAGTTTCAAACACATCTATCTATATAACAGAAAACAGAGTGAAACCTAAAAATTCAAACTGTTACTGGAAACGAACGATTGAAACTAGAAGAGTGAAAATTGGGCAGCCAAGTGGGCTTAGTGAATTGATCATTATCACCAAGTATCATCAAGATTTGTTGAAAAAATGTTTGCTGAGATTTCAGCAAACTAGTATTTTTTTGGAAGCTTATCAACCCCTTTCAAACGAAAGTGTTTTTCGCCAGTCTCTGCATGGGGTACTTCAAGAGGAAACAAACCATAGAGATAGAACTTAGAACTACTTCATTTGGTCAAGTTTCAAGGAGCTAGCACAAACCGTGTTTGATTTAGAGTTTCAAACACATCTATCTATATAGCGGAAAACAGAGTGAAACCTAAAATTTCAAAGTGTTACTGGAAACGAATGCTTGAACCTAGAAGAGTGTAAATTAGGCATCCAAGCGGGCTTAGTGAACTGATCATTACCACCAAGTATCATCAAGATTTGGTGAAAAAATGTTTGCTGAGATTTCAGCAAACTAGTAGTTTTTTGGAATCTTGGCAACCCCTTTCAAACGAAAGTGTTCTTCGCCAGTCTCTGCATGGGGTTTTTCAAGAGGAAACAAACCATAGAGATAGAACTTAGAACTACTTCATTTTGTCAAGTTTCACGGAGCTAGCACAAACCGTGTTTGATTTAGAGTTTCAAACACATCTATCTATATAACAGAAAACAGAGTGAAACCTAAAAATTCAAACTGTTACTGGAAACGAACGCTTGAACCTAGAAGAGTGAAAGTTGGGCAGCCAAGTGGGATTAGTGAACTGATCATTACCACCAAGTATCATCAAGATATGGTGAAAAAATGTTTGCTGAGATTTCAGCAAACGAGTAGTTTTTTGGAAGCTTGGCAACCCCTTTCAAAGGAAAGTGTTTTTCGCCAGTCTCTGCATGGGGTACTTCAAGAGGAAACAAACCATAGAGATAGAACTTAGAACTACTTCATTTTGTCAAGTTTCACGGAGCTAGCACAAACCGTGTTTGATTTAGAGTTTCGAGACATCTATCTATATAGCAGAAAACAGAGTGAAACCTAAAAATTCAAACTGTTACTGGAAACGAACGCTTGAACCTAGAAGAGTGAAAGTTGGGCAGCCAAGTGGGCTTAGTGAACTGATCATTACCACCAAGTATCATCAAGATTTGGTGAAAAAATGTTTGCTGAGATTTCAGCAAACTAGTAGTTTTTTGGAAGCTTGGCAACCCCTTTCAAATGAAAGTGTTTTTCGCCAGTCTCTGCATGGGGTACTTCAAGAGGAAACAAACCATAGAGATAGAACTTAGAACTACTTCATTTGGTCAAGTTTCAAGGAGCTAGCACAAACCGTGTTTGATTTAGAATTCCAAACACAGCTATCTATGTAGGAGAAAACAGAGTGAAACCTAAAAATTCAAACTGTTACTGGAAACGAACGCTTGAACCTAGAAGAGTGAAAGTTGGGCAGCCAAGTGGGCTTAGTGAACTGATCATTACCACCAAGTATCATCAAGATTTGGTGAAAAAATGTTTGCTGAGATTTCAGCAAACTAGTAGTTTTTTGGAAGCTTGGCAACCCCTTTCAAACGAAACTGTTTTTCGCCAGTCTCTGCATGGGGTACTTCAAGAGGAAACAAACCATAGAGATAGAACTTACAACTACTTCATTTTGTCAAGTTTCAAGGAGCTAGCACAAACCGTGTTTGATTTAGAGTTTCAAAGACATCTATCTATATAGCAGAAAACAGAGTGAAACCTAAAATTTCAAAGTGTTACTGGAAACGAACGCTTGAACCTAGAAGAGTAAAAATTGGGCAGCCAAGTGGGCTTAGTGAACTGATCATTACCACCAAGTATCATCAAGTTTTGGTGAAAAAATGTTTGCTGAGATTTCAGCAAACCAGTAGTTTTTTGGAAGCTTGGCAACCCCTTTCAAACGAAAGTGTTTTTTGCCAGTCTCTGCATGGGGTACTTCAAGAGGAAACAAACCATAGAGATAGAACTTAGAACTACTTCATTTTGTCAAGTTTCAAGGAGCTAGCACAAACCGTGTTTGATTTAGAGTTTCAAACACATCTATCTATATAGCAGAAAACAGAGTGAAACCTAAAAATTCAAACTGTTACTGGAAAGGAACGCTTGAACCTAGAAGAGTGAAAGTTGGGCAGCCAAGTGGGATTAGTGAACTGATCATTACCACCAAGTATCATCAAGATTTGGTGAAAAAATGTTTGCTGAGATTTCAGCAAACTAGTAGTTTTTTGGAAGCTTGGCAACCCCTTTCAAACGAAAGTGTTTTTCGCCAGTCTCTGCATGGGGTACTTCAAGAGGAAACAAACCATAGAGATAGAACTTAGAACTACTTCATTTGGTCAAGTTTCAAGGAGCTAGCACAAACCGTGTTTGATTTAGAGTTTCAAACACATCTATCTATATAACAGAAAACAGAGTGAAACCTAAAAATTCAAACTGTTACTGGAAACGAACGCTTGAAACTAGAAGAGTGAAAATTGGGCAGCCAAGTGGGCTTAGTGAATTGATCATTATCACCAAGTATCATCAAGATTTGGTGAAAAAATGTTTGCTGAGATTTCAGCAAACGAGTAGTTTTCTGGAAGCTTGGCAACCCCTTTCAAACGAAAGTGTTCTTCGCCAGTCTCTGCATGGGGTACTTCAAGAGGAAACAAACCATAGAGATAGAACTTAGAACTACTTCATTTTGTCAAGTTTCACGGAGCTAGCACAAACCGTGTTTGATTTAGAGTTTCAAACACATCTATCTATATAGCGGAAAACAGAGTGAAACCTAAAATTTCAAAGTGTTACTGGAAACGAATGCTTGAACCTAGAAGAGTGTAAATTGGGCATCCAAGCGGGCTTAGTGAACTGATCATTACCACCAAGTATCATCAAGATTTGGTGAAAAAATGTTTGCTGAGATTTCAGCAAACTAGTAGTTTTTTGGAAGCTTGGCAACCCCTTTCAAACGAAAGTGTTTTTCGCCAGTCTCTGCATGGGGTTTTTCAAGAGGAAACAAACCATAGAGATAGAACTTAGAACTACTTCATTTTGTCAAGTTTCACGGAGCTAGCACAAACCGTGTTTGATTTAGAGTTTCAAACACATCTATCTATATAACAGAAAACAGAGTGAAACCTAAAAATTCAAACTGTTACTGGAAACGAACGCTTGAACCTAGAAGAGTGAAAGTTGGGCAGCCAAGTGGGATTAGTGAACTGATCATTACCACCAAGTATCATCAAGATTTGGTGAAAAAATGTTTGCTGAGATTTCAGCAAACTAGTAGTTTTTTGGAAGCTTGGCAACCCCTTTCAAAGGAAAGTGTTTTTCGCCAGTCTCTGCATGGGGTACTTCAAGAGGAAACAAACCATAGAGATAGAACTTAGAACTACTTCATTTTGTCAAGTTTCACGGAGCTAGCACAAACCGTGTTTGATTTAGTGTTTCGAGACATCTATCTATAAAGCAGAAAACAGAGTGAAACCTAAAAATTCAAACTGTTACTGGAAACGAACGCTTGAACCTAGAAGAGTGAAAGTTGGGCAGCCAAGTGGGCTTAGTGAACTGATCATTTCCACCAAGTATCATCAAGATTTGGTGAAAAAATGTTTGCTGAGATTTCAGCAAACGAGTAGTTTTTTGGAAGCTTGGCAACCCCTTTCAAATGAAAGTGTTTTTCGCCAGTCTCTGCATGGGGTACTTTCAGAGGAAACAAACCATAGAGATAGAACTTAGAACTACTTCATTTGGTCAAGTTTCAAGGAGCTAGCACAAACCGTGTTTGATTTAGAATTCCAAACACAGCTATCTATGTAGGAGAAAACAGAGTGAAACCTAAAATTTCAAACTGTTACTGGAAACGAACGCTTGAACCTAGAAGAGTGAAAATTGGGCAGCCAAGTGGGCTTAGTGAACTGATCATTACCACCAAGTATCATCAAGATTTGGTGAAAAAATGTTTGCTGAGATTTCAGCAAACTAGTAGTTTTTTGGAAGCTTGGCAACCCCTTTCAAACGAAAGTGTTTTTGCCAGTCTCTGCATGGGGTACTTCAAGAGGAAACAAACCATAGAGATAGAACTTAGAACTACTTCATTTTGTCAAGTTTCACGGAGCTAGCACAAACCGTGTTTGATTTAGAGTTTCAAAGACATCTATCTATATAGCAGAAAACAGAGTGAAACCTAAAATTTCAAAGTGTTACTGGAAACGAACGCTTGAACCTAGAAGAGTAAAAATTGGGCAGCCAAGTGGGCTTAGTGAACTGATCATTACCACCAAGTTTCATCAAGTTTTGGTGAAAAAATGTTTGCTGAGATTTCAGCAAACTAGTAGTTTTTTGGAAGCTTGGCAACCCCTTTCAAACGAAAGTGTTTTTCGCCAGTCTCTGCATGGGGTACTTCAAGAGGAAACAAACCATAGAGATAGAACTTAGAACTACTTCATTTTGTCAAGTTTCAAGGAGCTAGCACAAACCGTGTTTGATTTAGAGTTTCAAACACATCTATCTATATAACAGAAAACAGAGTGAAACCTAAAAATTTCAAAGTGTTACTGGAAACGAACGCTTGAACCTAGAAGAGTGAAAATTGGGCAGCCAAGTGGGCTTAGTGAACTGATCATTACCACCAAGTATCATCAAGATTTGGTGAAAAAATATTTGCTGAGATTTCAGCAAACTAGTAGTTTTTTGGAAGCTTGGCAACCCCTTTCAAACGAAAGTGTTCTTCGCCAGTCTCTGCATGGGGTACTTCAAGAGGAAACAAACCATAGAGATAGAACTTAGAACTACTTCATTTTGTCAAGTTTCACGGAGCTAGCACAAACCGTGTTTGATTTAGAGTTTCAAACACATCTATCTATATAACAGAAAACAGAGTGAAACCTAAAAATTCAAACTGTTACTGGAAACAAACGCTTGAACCCAGAAGAGTGAAAGTTGGGCAGCCAAGTGGGATTAGTGAACTGATCATTACCACCAAGTATCATCAAGATTTGGTGAAAAAATGTTTGCTGAGATTTCAGCAAACTAGTAGTTTTTTGGAAGCTTGGCAACCCCTTTCAAACGAAAGTGTTTTTCGCCAGTCTCTGCATGGGGTACTTCAAGAGGAAAAAAACCATAGAGATAGAACTTAGAACTACTTCATTTTGTCAAGTTTCAAGGAGCTAGCACAAACCGTGTTTGATTTAGAGTTTCAAACACATCTCTCTATATAACAGAAAACAGAGTGAAACCTAAAAATTCAAAGTGTTACTGGAAACGAACGCTTGAACCTAGAAGAGTGATAATTGGGCAGCCAAGTGGGCTTAGTGAACTGATCATTACCACCAAGTATCATCAAGATTTGGTGAAAAAATGTTTGCTGAGATTTCAGCAAACGAGAAGTTTTTTGGAAGCTTGGCAACCCCTTTCAAACGAAAGTGTTCTTCGCCATTCTCTGCATGGGGTACTTCTAGTTTAAACAAACCATAGAGATAGAACTTAGAACTACTTCATTTTGTCAAGTTTCACGGAGCTAGCACAAACCGTGTTTGATTTAGAGTTTCAAACACATCTATCTATATAACAGAAAACAGAGTGAAACCTAAAAATTCAAACTGTTACTGGAAATGAACGCTTGAACCTAGAAGAGTGAAAGTTGGGCAGCCAAGTGGGATTAGTGAACTGATCATTACCACCAAGTATCATCAAGATTTGGTGAAAAAATGTTTGCTGAGATTTCAGCAAACTAGTAGTTTTTTGGAAGCTTGGCAACCCCTTTCAAACGAAAGTGTTTTTCGCCAGTCTCTGCATGGGGTACTTCAAGAGGAAACAAACCATAGAGATAGAACTTAGAACTACTTCATTTTGTCAAGTTTCAAGGAGCTAGCACAAACCGTGTTTGATTTAGAGTTTCAAACACATCTATCTATATAGCAGAAAACAGAGTGAAACCTAAAATTTCAAAGTGTTACTGGAAACGAACGCTTGAACCTAGAAGAGTGAAAATTGGGCAGCCAAGTGGGCTTAGTGAACTGATTATTACCAGCAAGTATCATCAAGATTTGGTGAAAAAATGTTTGCTGAGATTTCAGCAAACGAGAAGTTTTTTGGAAGCTTGGCAACCCCTTTCAAACGAAAGTGTTCTTCGCCATTCTCTGCATGGGGTACTTCAAGTTTAAACAAACCATAGAGATAGAACTTAGAACTACTTCATTTTGTCAAGTTTCACGGAGCTAGCACAAACCGTGTTTGATTTAGAGTTTCAAACACATCTATCTATATAACAGAAAACAGAGTGAAACCTAAAAATTCAAACTGTTACTGGAAAGGAACGCTTGAACCTAGAAGAGTGAAAGTTGGGCAGCCAAGTGGGATTAGTGAACTGATCATTACCACCAAGTATCATCAAGATTTGGTGAAAAAATGTTTGCTGAGATTTCAGCAAACTAGTAGTTTTTTGGAAGCTTGGCAACCCCTTTCAAACGAAAGTGTTTTTCGCCAGTCTCTGCATGGGGTACTTCAAGAGGAAACAAACCATAGAGATAGAACTTAGAACTACTTCATTTGGTCAAGTTTCAAGGAGCTAGCACAAACCGTGTTTGATTTAGAGTTTCAAACACATCTATCTATATAACAGAAAACAGAGTGAAACCTAAAAATTCAAACTGTTACTGGAAACGAACGCTTGAAACTAGAAGAGTGAAAATTGGGCAGCCAAGTGGGCTTAGTGAATTGATCATTATCACCAAGTATCATCAAGATTTGGTGAAAAAATGTTTGCTGAGATTTCAGCAAACGAGTAGTTTTCTGGAAGCTTGGCAACCCCTTTCAAACGAAAGTGTTCTTCGCCAGTCTCTGCATGGGGTACTTCAAGAGGAAACAAACCATAGAGATAGAACTTAGAACTACTTCATTTGGTCAAGTTTCAAGGAGCTAGCACAAACCGTGTTTGATTTAGAGTTTCAAACACATCTATCTATATAGCGGAAAACAGAGTGAAACCTAAAATTTCAAAGTGTTACTGGAAACGAATGCTTGAAACTAGAAGAGTGTAAATTGGGCATCCAAGCGGGCTTAGTGAACTGATCATTACCACCAAGTATCATCAAGATTTGGTGAAAAAATGTTTGCTGAGATTTCAGCAAACTAGTAGTTTTTTGGAAGCTTGGCAACCCCTTTCAAACGAAAGTGTTTTTCGCCAGTCTCTGCATGGGGTTTTTCAAGAGGAAACAAACCATAGAGATAGAACTTAGAACTACTTCATTTTGTCAAGTTTCACGGAGCTAGCACAAACCGTGTTTGATTTAGAGTTTCAAACACATCTATCTATATAACAGAAAACAGAGTGAAACCTAAAAATTCAAACTGTTACTGGAAACGAACGCTTGAACCTAGAAGAGTGAAAGTTGGGCAGCCAAGTGGGATTAGTGAACTGATCATTACCACCAAGTATCATCAAGATTTGGTGAAAAAATGTTTGCTGAGATTTCAGCAAACTAGTAGTTTTTTGGAAGCTTGGCAACCCCTTTCAAAGGAAAGTGTTTTTCGCCAGTCTCTGCATGGGGTACTTCAAGAGGAAACAAACCATAGAGATAGAACTTAGAACTACTTCATTTTGTCAAGTTTCACGGAGCTAGAACAAACCGTGTTTGATTTAGAGTTTCGAGACATCTATCTATAAAGCAGAAAACAGAGTGAAACCTAAAAATTCAAACTGTTACTGGAAACGAACGCTTGAACCTAGAAGAGTGAAAGTTGGGCAGCCAAGTGGGCTTAGTGAACTGATCATTTCCACCAAGTATCATCAAGATTTGGTGAAAAAATGTTTGCTGAGATTTCAGCAAACGAGTAGTTTTTTGGAAGCTTGGCAACCCCTTTCAAATGAAAGTGTTTTTCGCCAGTCTCTGCATGGGGTACTTTCAGAGGAAACAAACCATAGAGATAGAACTTAGAACTACTTCATTTGGTCAAGTTTCAAGGAGCTAGCACAAACCGTGTTTGATTTAGAATTCCAAACACAGCTATCTATGTAGGAGAAAACAGAGTGAAACCTAAAATTTCAAACTGTTACTGGAAACGAACGCTTGAACCTAGAAGAGTGAAAATTGGGCAGCCAAGTGGGCTTAGTGAACTGATCATTACCACCAAGTATCATCAAGATTTGGGGAAAAAATGTTTGCTGAGATTTCAGCAAACTAGTAGTTTTTTGGAAGCTTGGCAACCCCTTTCAAACGAAAGTGTTTTTGCCAGTCTCTGCATGGGGTACTTCAAGAGGAAACAAACCATAGAGATAGAACTTAGAACTACTTCATTTTGTCAAGTTTCACGGAGCTAGCACAAACCGTGTTTGATTTAGAGTTTCAAAGACATCTATCTATATAGCAGAAAACAGAGTGAAACCTAAAATTTCAAAGTGTTACTGGAAACGAACGCTTGAACCTAGAAGAGTAAAAATTGGGCAGCCAAGTGGGCTTAGTGAACTGATCATTACCACCAAGTATCATCAAGTTTTGGTGAAAAAATGTTTGCTGAGATTTCAGCAAACTAGTAGTTTTTTGGAAGCTTGGCAACCCCTTTCAAACGAAAGTGTTTTTCGCCAGTCTCTGCATGGGGTACTTCAAGAGGAAACAAACCATAGAGATAGAACTTAGAACTACTTCATTTTGTCAAGTTTCAAGGAGCTAGCACAAACCGTGTTTGATTTAGAGTTTCAAACACATCTATCTATATAACAGAAAACAGAGTGAAACCTAAAAATTTCAAAGTGTTACTGGAAACGAACGCTTGAACCTAGAAGAGTGAAAATTGTGCAGCCAAGTGGGCTTAGTGAACTGATCATTACACCAAGTATCATCAAGATTTGGTGAAAAAATATTTGCTGAGATTTCAGCAAACTAGTAGTTTTTTGGAAGCTTGGCAACCCCTTTCAAACGAAAGTGTTCTTCGCCAGTCTCTGCATGGGGTACTTCAAGAGGAAACAAACCATAGAGATAGAACTTAGAACTACTTCATTTTGTCAAGTTTCACGGAGCTAGCACAAACCGTGTTTGATTTAGAGTTTCAAACACATCTATCTATATAACAGAAAACAGAGTGAAACCTAAAAATTCAAACTGTTACTGGAAACAAACGCTTGAACCCAGAAGAGTGAAAGTTGGGCAGCCAAGTGGGATTAGTGAACTGATCATTACCACCAAGTATCATCAAGATTTGGTGAAAAAATGTTTGCTGAGATTTCAGCAAACTAGTAGTTTTTTGGAAGCTTGGCAACCCCTTTCAAACGAAAGTGTTTTTCGCCAGTCTCTGCATTGGGTACTTCAAGAGGAAACAAACCATAGAGATAGAACTTAGAACTACTTCATTTTGTCAAGTTTCAAGGAGCTAGCACAAACCGTGTTTGATTTAGAGTTTCAAACACATCTCTCTATATAACAGAAAACAGAGTGAAACCTAAAAATTCAAAGTGTTACTGGAAACGAACGCTTGAACCTAGAAGAGTGATAATTGGGCAGCCAAGTGGGCTTAGTGAACTGATCATTACCACCAAGTATCATCAAGATTTGGTGAAAAAATGTTTGCTGAGATTTCAGCAAACGAGAAGTTTTTTGGAAGCTTGGCAACCCCTTTCAAACGAAAGTGTTTTTCGCCATTCTCTGCATGGGGTACTTCTAGTTTAAACAAACCATAGAGATAGAACTTAGAACTACTTCATTTTGTCAAGTTTCACGGAGCTAGCACAAACCGTGTTTGATTTAGAGTTTCAAACACATCTATCTATATAACAGAAAACAGAGTGAAACCTAAAAATTCAAACTGTTACTGGAAATGAACGCTTGAACCTAGAAGAGTGAAAGTTGGGCAGCCAAGTGGGATTAGTGAACTGATCATTACCACCAAGTATCATCAAGATTTGGTGAAAAAATGTTTGCTGAGATTTCAGCAAACTAGTAGTTTTTTGGAAGCTTGGCAACCCCTTTCAAACGAAAGTGTTTTTCGCCAGTCTCTGCATGGGGTACTTCAAGAGGAAACAAACCATAGAGATAGAACTTAGAACTACTTCATTTTGTCAAGTTTCAAGGAGCTAGCACAAACCGTGTTTGATTTAGAGTTTCAAACACATCTATCTATATAGCAGAAAACAGAGTGAAACCTAAAATTTCAAAGTGTTACTGGAAACGAACGCTTGAACCTAGAAGAGTGAAAATTGGGCAGCCAAGTGGGCTTAGTGAACTGATTATTACCAGCAAGTATCATCAAGATTTGGTGAAAAAATGTTTGCTGAGATTTCAGCAAACGAGAAGTTTTTTGGAAGCTTGGCAACCCCTTTCAAACGAAAGTGTTCTTCGCCATTCTCTGCATGGGGTACTTCAAGTTTAAACAAACCATAGAGATAGAACTTAGAACTACTTCATTTTGTCAAGTTTCACGGAGCTAGCACAAACCGTGTTTGATTTAGAGTTTCAAACACATCTATCTATATAACAGAAAACAGAGTGAAACCTAAAAATTCAAACGGTTACTGGAAATGAACGCTTGAACCTAGAAGAGTGAAAGTTGGGCAGCCAAGTGGGATTAGTGAACTGATCATTACCACCAAGTATCATCAAGATTTGGTGAAAAAATGTTTGCTGAGATTTCAGCAAACTAGTAGTTTTTTGGAAGCTTGGCAACCCCTTTCAAACGACAGTGTTTTTCGCCAGTCTCTGCATGGGGTACTTCAAGAGGAAACAAACCATAGAGATAGAACTTAGAACTACTTCATTTTGTCAAGTTTCAAGGAGCTAGCACAAACCGTGTTTGATTTAGAGTTTCAAACACATCTATCTATATAGCAGAAAACAGAGTGAAACCTAAAATTTCAAAGTGTTACTGGAAACGAACGCTTGAACCTAGAAGAGTGAAAATTGGGCAGCCAAGTGGGCTTAGTGAACTGATTATTACCACCAAGTATCATCAAGATTTGGTGAAAAAATGTTTGCTGAGATTTCAGCAAACGAGAAGTTTTTTGGAAGCTTGGCAACCCCTTTCAAACGAAAGTGTTCTTCGCCAGTCTCTGCATGGGGTACTTCAAGAGGAAACAAACCATAGAGATAGAACTTAGAACTACTTCATTTTGTCAAGTTTCACGGAGCTAGCACAAACCGTGTTTGATTTAGAGTTTCAAACACATCTATCTATATAGCAGAAAACAGAGTGAAACCTAAAATTTCAAAGTGTTACTGGAAACGAACGCTTGAACCTAGAAGAGTGAAAATTGGGCATCCAAGTGGGCTTAGTGAACTGATCATTACCACCAAGTATCATCAAGATTTGGTGAAAAAATGTTTGCTGAGATTTCAGCAAACTAGTAGTTTTTTGGAAGCTTGGCAACCCCTTTCAAACGAAAGTGTTTTTCGCCAGTCTCTGCATGGGGTACTTCAAGAGGAAACAAACCATAGAGATAGAACTTAGAACTACTTCATTTTGTCAAGTTTCACGGAGCTAGCACAAACCGTGTTTGATTTAGAGTTTCAAAGACATCTATCTATATAGCAGAAAACAGAGTGAAACCTAAAAATTCAAACTGTTACTGGAAACTAACGCTTGAACCTAGAAGAGTGAAAGTTGGTCAGCCAAGTGGGATTAGTGAACTGATCATTACCACCAAGTATCATCAAGATTTGGTGAAAAAATGTTTGCTGAGATTTCAGCAAACTAGTAGTTTTTTGGAAGCTTGGCAACCCCTTTCAAACGAAAGTGTTTTTCGCCAGTCTCTGCATGGGGTACTTCAAGAGGAAACAAACCATAGAGATACAACTTAGAACTACTTCATTTGCTCAAGTTTCAAGGAGCTAGCACAAACCGTGTTTGATTTAGAGTTTCAAACACATCTATCTATATAGCAGAAAACAGAGTGAAACCTAAAAATTCAAAGTGTTACTGGAAACGAACGCTTGAACCTAGAAGAGTGAAAATTGGGCAGCCAAGTGGGCTTAGTGAACTGATCATTACCACCAAGTATCATCAAGATTTGTTGAAAAAATGTTTGCTGAGATTTCAGCAAACTAGTAGTTTTTTGGAAGCTTGGCAACTCCTTTCAAATGAAAGTGTTTTTCGCCAGTCTCTGCATGGGGTACTCCAAGAGGAAACAAACCATAGAGATAGAACTTAGAACTACTTCATTTGGTCAAGTTTCAAGGAGCTAGCACAAACCGTGTTTGATTTAGAATTCCAAACACAGCTATCTATGTAGGAGAAAACAGAGTGAAACCTAAAAATTCAAACTGTTACTGGAAACGAATGCTTCAACCTAGAAGAATAAAAATTGGGCAGCCAAGTGGGATTAGTGAACTGATCATTACCACCAAGTATCATCAAGATTTGGTGAAAAAAATGTTTGCTGAGATTTCAGCAAACTGGTAGTTTTTTGGAAGCTTGGCAACCCCTTTCAAACGAAAGTGTTTTTCGCCAGTCTCTGCATGGGGTACTTCAAGAGGAAACAAACCATAGAGATAGAACTTACAACTACTTCATTTTGTCCAGTTTCAAGGAGCTAGCACAAACCGTGTTTGATTTAGAGTTTCAAAGACATCTATCTATATAACAGAAAACAGAGTGAAACCTAAAAATTCAAACTGTTACTGGAAACGAACGCTTGAACCTAGAAGAGTGAAAGTTGGGCAGCCAAGTGGGATTAGTGAACTGATCATTACCACCAAGTATCATCAAGATTTGGTGAAAAAATGTTTGCTGAGATTTCAGCAAACTAGTAGTTTTTTGGAAGCTTGGCAACCCCTTTCAAACGAAAGTGTTTTTCGACAGTCTCTCCATGGGGTTCTTCAAGAGGAAACAAACCATAGAGATAGAACTTAGAACTACTTCATTTTGTCAAGTTTCAAGGAGCTAGCACAAACCGTGTTTGATTTAGAGTTTGAAACACATCTATCTATATAACAGAAAACAGAGTGAAACCTAAAAATTCAAAGTGGTACTGGAAACGAACGCTTGAACCTAGAAGAGTGAAAATTGGGCAGCCAAGTGGGCTTAGTGAACTGATCATTACAACCAAGTATCATCAAGATTTGGTGAAAAAATGTTTGCTGAGATTTCAGCAAACGAGAAGTTTTTTGGAAGCTTGGCAACCCCTTTCAAACAAAAGTGTTCTTCGCCATTCTCTGCATGGGGTACTTCAAGAGGAAACAAACCATAGAGATAGAACTTAGAACTACTTCATTTTGTCAAGTTTCACGGAGCTAGCACAAACCGTGTTTGATTTAGAGTTTCAAACACATCATTCTATATAACAGAAAACAGAGTGAAACCTAAAAATTCAAACTGTTACTGGAAACGAACGCTTGAACCTAGAAGAGTGAAAGTTGGGCAGCCAAGTGGGATTAGTGAACTGATCATTACCACCAAGTATCATCAAGATTTGGTGAAAAAATGTTTGCTGAGATTTCAGCAAACGAGTAGTTTTTTGGAAGCTTGGCAACCCCTTTCAAACGAAAGTGTTTTTCGCCAGTCTCTGCATGGGGTACTTCAAGAGGAAACAAACCATAGAGATAGAACTTAGAACTACTTCATTTTGTCAAGTTTCAGAGAGCTAGCACAAACCGTGTTTGATTTAGAGTTTCAAACACATCTATCTATATAGCAGAAAACAGAGTGAAACCTAAAATTTCAAAGTGTTACTGGAAACGAACGCTTGAACCTAAAAGAGTGAAAATTGGGCAGCCAAGTGGGCTTAGTGAACTGATCATTACCACCAAGTATCATCAAGATTTGGTGAAAAAATGTTTGCTGAGATTTCAGCAAACGAGTAGATTTTGGAAGCTTGGCAACCCCTTTCAAACGAAAGTGTGCTTCGCCAGTCTCTGCATGGGGTACTTCAAGAGGAAACAAACCATAGAGATAGAACTTAGAACTACTTCATTTTGTCAAGTTTCAAGGAGCTAGCACAAACCGTGTTTGATTTAGAATTCCAAACACAGCTATCTATGTAGGAGAAAACAGAGTGAAACCTAAAAATTCAAACTGTTACTGGAAACGAAAGCTTCAACCTAGAAGAATAAAATTTGGGCAGCCAAGTGGGATTAGTGAACCGATCATTACCACCAAGTATCATCAAGATTTGGTGAAAAAATGTTTGCTGAGATTTCAGCAAACGAGAAGTTTTTTGGAAGCTTGGCAACCCCTTTCAAACGAAAGTGTTCTTCGCCAGTCTCTGCATGGGGTACTTCAAGAGGAAACAAACCATAGAGATAGAACTTAGAACTACTTCATTTTGTCAAGTTTCACGGAGCTAGCACAAACCGTGTTTGATTTAGAGTTTCAAACACATCTATCTATATAACAGAAAACAGAGTGAAACCTAAAAATTCAAAGTGTTACTGGAAACGAACGCTTGAACCTAGAAGAGTGAAAGTTGGGCAGCCAAGTGGGATTAGTGAACTGATCATTACCACCAAGTATCATCAAGATTTGGTGAAAAAATGTTTGCTGAGATTTCAGCAAACTAGTAGTTTTTTGGAAGCTTGGCAACCCCTTTCAAACAAAAGTTTTTTTTCGCCAGTCTCTGCATGGGGTACTTCAAGAGGAAACAAACCATAGAGATACAACTTAGAACTACTTCATTTGCTCAAGTTTCAAGGAGCTAGCACAAACCGTGTTTGATATAGAGTTTCAAACACATCTATCTATATAGCAGAAAACAGAGTGAAACCTAAAAATTCAAAGTGTTACTGGAAACGAACGCTTGAACCTAGAAGAGTGAAAATTGGGCAGCCAAGTGGGCTTAGTGAACTGATCATTACCACCAAGTATCATCAAGATTTGGTGAAAAAATGTTTGCTGAGATTTCAGCAAACTAGTAGTTTTTTGGAAGCTTGGCAACCCCTTTCAAATGAAAGTGTTTTTCGCCAGTCTCTGCATGGGGTACTTCAAGAGGAAACAAACCATAGAGATAGAACTTAGAACTACTTCATTTGGTCAAGTTTCAAGGAGCTAGCACAAACCGTGTTTGATTTAGAATTCCAAACACAGCTATCTATGTAGGAGAAAACAGAGTGAAACCTAAAAATTCAAACTGTTACTGGAAACGAATGCTTCAACCTAGAAGAATAAAAATTGGGCAGCCAAGTGGGATTAGTGAACTGATCATTACCACCAAGTATCATCAAGATTTGGTGAAAAAAATGTTTGCTGAGATTTCAGCAAACTAGTAGTTTTTTGGAAGCTTGGCAACCCCTTTCAAACGAAAGTGTTTTTCGCCAGTCTCTGCATGGGGTACTTCAAGAGGAAACAAACCATAGAGATAGAACTTAGAACTACTTCATTTGCTCAAGTTTCAAGGAGCTAGCACAAACCGTGTTTGATTTAGAGTTTCAAAGACATCTATCTATATAACAGAAAACAGAGTGAAACCTAAAAATTCAAACTGTTACTGGAAACGAACGCTTGAACCTAGAAGAGTGAAAGTTGGGCAGCCAAGTGGGATTAGTGAACTGATCATTACCACCAAGTATCATCAAGATTTGGTGAAAAAATGTTTGCTGAGATTTCAGCAAACGAGTAGATTTTGGAAGCTTGGCAACCCCTTTCAAACGAAAGTGTGCTTCGCCAGTCTCTGCATGGGGTACTTCAAGAGGAAACAAACCATAGAGATAGAACTTAGAACTACTTCATTTTGTCAAGTTTCACGGAGCTAGCACAAACCGTGTTTGATTTAGAGATTCAAACACATCTATCTATATAGCAGAAAACAGAGTGAAACCTAAAATTCAAACTGTTACTGGAAACGAACGCTTGAACCTAGAAGAGTGAAAGTTGGGCGGCCAAGTGGGCTTAGTGAACTGATCATTACCACCAAGTATCATCAAGATTTGGTGAAAAAATGTTTGCTGAGATTTCAGCAAACTAGTAGTTTTTTGGAAGCTTGGCAACCCCTTTCCAACGAAAGTGTTTTTCGCCAGTCTCTGCATGGGGTACTTCAAGAGGAAACAAACCATAGAGATAGAACTTAGAACTACTTCATTTGGTCAAGTTTCAAGGAGCTAGCACAAACCGTGTTTGATTTAGAATTCCAAACACAGCTATCTATGTAGGAGAAAACAGAGTGAAACCTAAAAATTCAAACTGTTACTGGAAACGAAAGCTTCAACCTAGAAGAATAAAATTTGGGCAGCCAAGTGGGATTAGTGAACCGATCATTACCACCAAGTATCATCAAGATTTGGTGAAAAAATGTTTGCTGAGATTTCAGCAAACGAGAAGTTTTTTGGAAGCTTGGCAACCCCTTTCAAACGAAAGTGTTCTTCGCCAGTCTCTGCATGGGGTACTTCAAGAGGAAACAAACCATAGAGATAGAACTTAGAACTACTTCATTTTGTCAAGTTTCACGGAGCTGGCACAAACCGTGTTTGATTTAGAGTTTCAAACACATCTATCTATATAACAGAAAACAGAGTGAAACCTAAAAATTCAAACTGTTACTGGAAACGAACGCTTGAACCTAGAAGAGTGAAAGTTGGACAGCCAAGAGGGATTAGTGAACTGATCATTACCACCAAGTATCATCAAGATTTGGTGAAAAAATGTTTGCTGAGATTTCAGCAAACTAGTAGTTTTTTGGAAGCTTGGCAACCCCTTTCAAACGAAAGTGTTTTTCGCCAGTCTCTGCATGGGGTACTTCAAGAGGAAACAAACCATAGAGATAGAACTTAGAACTACTTCATTTTGTCAAGTTTCACGGAGCTAGCACAAACCGTGTTTGATTTAGAGTTTCAAACACATCTATCTATATAGCAGGAAACAGAGTGAAACCTAAAATTTCAAAGTGTTACTGGAAACGAACGCTTGAACCTAGAAGAGTGAAAATTGGGCAGCCAAGTGGGCTTAGTGAACTGATCATTACCACCAAGTATCATCAAGATTTGGTGAAAAAATGTTTGCTGAGATTTCAGCAAACGAGTAGTTTTTTGGAAGCTTGGCAACCCCTTTGAAAGGAAAGTGTTCTTCGCCAGTCTCTGCATGGGGTACTTCAAGAGAAAACAAACCATAGAGATAGAACTAAGAACTACTTCATTTTGTCAAGTTTCACGGAGCTAGCACAAACCGTGTTTGATTTAGAGTTTCAAACACATCTATCTATATAGCAGAAAACAGAGTGAAACCTAAAATTTCAAAGTGTTACTGGAAACGAACGCTTGAACCTAGAAGAGTGAAAATTGGGCAGCCAAGTGGGCTTAGTGAACTGATCATTACCACCAAGTATCATCAAGATTTGGTGAAAAAATGTTTGCTGAGATTTCAGCAAACGAGTAGTTTTTTGGAAGCTTGGCAAACCCTTTCAAACGAAAGTGTTTTTCGCCAGTCTCTGCATGGGGTACTTCAAGAGGAAACAAACCATAGAGATAGAACTTAGAACTACTTCATTTTGTCAAGTTTCACGGAGATAGCACAAACCGTGTTTGATTTAGAGTTTCAAAGACATCTAACTATATAGCAGAAAACAGAGTGAAACCTAAAAATTCAAACTGTTACTGGAAACGAACGCTTGAACCTAGAAGAGTGAAAGTTGGGCAGAAAAGTGGGATTAGTGAACTGATCATTACCACCAAGTATCATCAAGATTTGGTGAAAAAATGTTTGCTGAGATTTCAGCAAACGAGTAGTTTTTTGGAAGCTTGGCAACCCCTTTCAAACGAAAGTGTTTTTCGCCAGTCTCTGCATGGGGTACTTCAAGAGGAAACAAACCATCGAGATAGAACTTAGAACTACTTCATTTTGTCAAGTTTCACGGAGATAGCACAAACCGTGTTTGATTTAGAGTTTCAAACACATCTATCTATATAGCAGGAAACAGAGTGAAACCTAAAATTTCAAAGTGTTACTGGAAACGAACGCTTGAACCTAGAAGAGTGAAAATTGGGCAGCCAAGTGGGCTTAGTGAACTGATCATTACCACCAAGTATCATCAAGATTTGGTGAAAAAATGTTTGCTGAGATTTCAGCAAACGAGTAGTTTTTTGGAAGCTTGGCAACCCCTTTGAAAGGAAAGTGTTCTTCGCCAGTCTCTGCATGGGGTACTTCAAGAGAAAACAAACCATAGAGATAGAACTTAGAACTACTTCATTTTGTCAAGTTTCAAGGAGCTAGCACAAACCGTGTTTGATTTAGAATTCCAAACACAGCTATCTATGTAGGAGAAAACAGAGTGAAACCTAAAAATTCAAACTGTTACTGGAAACGAATGCTTCAACCTAGAAGAATAAAAATTGGGCAGCCAAGTGGGATTAGTGAACTGATCATTACCACCAAGTATCATCAAGATTTGGTGAAAAATGTTTGCTGAGATTTCAGCAAACTAGAAGTTTTTTGGAAGCTTGGCAACCCCTTTCAAACGAAAGTGTTTTTCGCCAGTCTCTGCATGGGGTACTTCAAGAGGAAACAAACCATAGAGATAGAACTTACAACTACTTCATTTTGTCAAGTTTCAAGGAGCTAGCACAAACCGTGTTTGATTTAGAGTTTCAAACACATCTATCTATATAGCAGAAAACAGAGTGAAACCTAAAAATTCAAACTGTTACTGGAAACGAACGCTTGAACCTAGAAGAGTGAAAATTGGGCAGCCAAGTGGGCTTAGTGAACTGATCATTACCACCAAGTATCATCAAGATTTGGTGAAAAAATGTTTGCTGAGATTTCAGCAAACGAGAAGTTTTTTGGAAGCTTGGCAACCCCTTTCAAACGAAAGTGTTCTTCGCCAGTCTCTGCATGGGGTACTTCAAGAGGAAACAAACCATAGAGATAGAACTTAGAACTACTTCATTTTGTCAAGTTTCACGGAGCTAGCACAAACCGTGTTTGATTTAGAGTTTCAAACACATCTATCTATATAGCAGAAAACAGAGTGAAACCTAAAAATTCAAACTGTTACTGGAAACGAACGCTTGAACCTAGAAGTGTGAAAGTTGGGCAGCCAAGTGGGATTAGTGAACTGATCATTACCACCAAGTATCATCAAGATTTGGTGAAAAAATGTTTGCTGAGATTTCAGCAAACTAGTAGTTTTTTGGAAGCTTGGCAACCCCTTTCAAACGAAAGTGTTTTTCGCCAGTCTCTGCATGGGGTACTTCAAGAGGAAACAAACCATAGAGATAGAACTTAGAACTACTTCATTTTGTCAAGTTTCAAGGAGCTAGCACAAACCGTGTTTGATTTAGAGTTTCAAACACATCTATCTATATAACAGAAAACAGAGTGAAACCTAAAAATTCAAACTGTTACTGGAAACGAACGCTTGAACCTAGAAGAGTGAAAGTTGGGCATCCAAGTGGGATTAGTGAACTGATCATTACCACCAAGTATCATCAAGATTTGGTGAAAAAATGTTTGCTGAGATTTCAGCAAACTAGTAGTTTTTTGGAAGCTTGGCAACCCCTTTCAAACGAAAGTGTTTTTTGCCAGTCTCTGCATGGGGTACTTCAAGAGGAAACAAACCATAGAGATAGAACTTAGAACTACTTCATTTTGTCAAGTTTCACGGAGCTAGCACAAACCGTTTTTGATTTAGAGTTTCAAACACATCTATCTATATAGCAGGAAACAGAGTGAAACCTAAAATTTCAAAGTGTTACTGGAAACGAACGCTTGAACCTAGAAGAGTGAAAATTACGCAGCCAAGTGGGCTTAATGAACTGATCATTACCACCAAGTATCATCAAGATTTGGTGAAAAAATGTTTGCTGAGATTTCAGCAAACGAGTAGTTTTTTGGAAGCTTGGCAACCCCTTTCAAAGGAAAGTGTTCTTCGCCAGTCTCTGCATGGGGTACTTCAAGAGGAAACAAACCATAGAGATAGAACTTAGAACTACTTCATTTTGTCAAGTTTCACGGAGCTAGCACAAACCGTGTTTGATTTAGAGTTTCAAACACATCTATCTATATAGCAGATAACAGAGTGAAACCTAAAAATTCAAACTGTTACTGGAAACGAACGCTTGAACCTAGAAGAGTGAAAGTTGGGCAGCCAAGTGGGATTAGTGAACTGATCATTACCACCAAGTATCATCAAGATTTGGTGAAAAAATGTTTGCTGAGATTTCAGCAAACTAGTAGTTTTTTGGAAGCTTGGCAACCCCTTTCAAACGAAAGTGTTTTTCGCCAGTCTCTTCATGGGGTACTTCAAGAGGAAACAAACCATAGAGATAGAACTTAGAACTACTTCATTTTGTCAAGTTTCAAGGAGCTAGCACAAACCGTGTTTGATTTAGAGTTTCAAACACATCTATCTATATAACAGAAAACAGAGTGAAACGTAAAAATTCAAACTGTTACTGGAAACGAACGCTTGAACCTAGAAGAGTGAAAGTTGGGCAGCCAAGTGGGACTAGTGAACTGATCATTATCACCAAGTATCATCAAGATTTGGTGAAAAAATGTTTGCTGAGATTTCAGCAAACTAGTAGTTTTTTGGAAGCTTGGCAACCCCTTTCAAACGAAAGTGTTTTTCGCCAGTCTCTGCATGGGGTACTTCAAGAGGAAACAAACCATAGAGATAGAACTTAGAACTACTTCATTTTGTCAAGTTTCACGGAGCTAGCACAAACCGTGTTTGATTTAGAGTTTCAAACACATCTATCTATATAGCAGGAAACAGAGTGAAACCTAAAATTTCAAAGTGTTACTGGAAACGAACGCTTGAACCTAGAAGAGTGAAAATTGGGCAGCCAAGTGGGCTTAGTGAACTGATCATTACCACAAAGTATCATCAAGATTTGGTGAAAAAATGTTTGCTGAGATTTCAGCAAACGAGTAGTTTTTTGGAAGCTTGGCAACCCCTTTCAAAGGAAAGTGTTCTTCGCCAGTCTCTGCATGGGGTACTTCAAGATAAAACAAACCATAGAGATAGAACTTAGAACTACTTCATTTTGTCAAGTTTCAAGGAGCTAGCACAAACCGTGTTTGATTTAGAATTCCAAACACAGCTATCTATGTAGGAGAAAACAGAGTGAAACCTAAAAATTCAAACTGTTACTGGAAACGAATGCTTCAACCTAGAAGAATAAAAATTGGGCAGCCAAGTGGGATTAGTGAACTGATCATTACCACCAAGTATCATCAAGATTTGGTGAAAAAATGTTTGCTGAGATTTCAGCAAACTAGTAGTTTTTTGGAAGCTTGGCAACCCGTTTCAAACGAAAGTGTTTTTCGCCAGTCTCTGCATGGGGTACTTCAAGAGGAAACAAACCATAGAGACAGAACTTACAACTACTTCATTTTGTCAAGTTTCAAGGAGCTAGCACAAACCGTGTTTGATTTAGAGTTTCAAAGACATCTATCTATATAGCAGAAAACAGAGTGAAACCTAAAATTTCAAAGTGTTACTGGAAACGAACGCTTGAACCTAGAAGAGTAAAAATTGGGCAGCCAAGTGGGCTTAGTGAACTGATCATTACCACCAAGTATCATCAAGATTTGGTGAAAAAATGTTTGCTGAGATTTCAGCAAACTAGTAATTTTTTGGAAGCTTGGCAACCCCTTTCAAACGAAAGTGTTCTTCGCCAGTCTCTGCATGGGGTACTTCAAGAGGAAACAAACCATAGAGATAGAACTTAGAACTACTTCATTTTGTCAAGTTTCACGGAGCTAGCACAAACCGTGTTTGATTTAGAGTTTCAAACACATCTATCTATATAACAGAAAACAGAGTGAAACCTAAAAATTCAAACTGTTACTGGAAACGAACGCTTGAACCTAGAAGAGTGAAAGTTGGGCAGCCAAGTGGGATTAGTGAACTGATCTTTACCACCAAGTATCATCAAGATTTGGTGAAAAAATGTTTGCTGAGATTTCAGCAAACGAGTAGTTTTTTGGAAGCTTGGCAACCCCTTTCAAACGAAAGTGTTTTTCGCCAGTCTCTGCATGGGGTACTTCAAGAGGAAACAAACCATAGTGATAGAACTTAGAACTACTTCATTTTGTAAAGTTTCAAGGAGCTAGCACAAACCGTGTTTGATTTAGAGTTTCAAACACATCTATCTATATAGCAGAAAACAGAGTGAAACCTAAAAATTCAAACTGTTACTGGAAACGAACGCTTGAACCTAGAAGAGTGAATTTTGGGCAGCCAAGTGGGCTTAGTGAACTGATCATTACCACCAAGTATCATCAAGATTTGGTGAAAAAATGTTTGCTGAGATTTCAGCAAACGAGAAGTTTTTTGGAAGCTTGGCAACCCCTTTCAAATGAAAGTGTTCTTCGCCAGTCTCTGCATGGGGTACTTCAAGAGGAAACAAACCATAGAGATAGAACTTAGAACTACTTCATTTTGTCAAGTTTCACGGAGCTAGCACAAACCGTGTTTGATTTAGAGTTTCAAACACATCTATCTATATAACAGAAAACAGAGTGAAACCTAAAAATTCAAACTGTTACTGGAAACGAACGCTTGAACCTAGAAGAGTGAAAGTTGGGCAGCCAAGTGGGATTAGTGAACTGATCATTACCACCAAGTATCATCAAGATTTGTTGAAAAAATGTTTGCTGAGATTTCAGCAAACGAGTAGTTTTTTGGAAGCTTGGCAACCCCTTTCAAACGAAAGTGTTTTTCGCCAGTCTCTGCATGCGGTACTTCAAGAGGAAACAAACCATAGAGATAGAACTTAGGACTACTTCATTTTGTCAAGTTTCACGGAGCTAGCACAAACAGTGTTTGATTTAGAGTTTCAAAGACATCTATCTATATAGCAGAAAACAAAGTGAAACCTAAAAATTCAAACTGTTACTGGAAACGAACGCTTGAACCTAGAAGAGTGAAAGTTGGGCAGCCAAGTGGGATTAGTGAACTGATCATTACCACCAAGTATCATCAAGATTTGGTGAAAAAATATTTGCTGAGATTTCAGCAAACTAGTAGTTTTTTGGAAGCTTGGCAACCCCTTTCAAACGAAAGTGTTTTTCTCCAGTCTCTGCATGGGGTACATCAAGAAGAAACAAACCATAGAGATAGAACTTAGAACTACTTCATTTTGTCAAGTTTCAAGGAGCTAGCACAAACCGTGTTTGATTTAGAGTTTCAAACACATCTATCTATATAACAGAAAACAGAGTGAAACCAAAAAATTCAAACTGTTACTGGAAACGAACGCTTGAACCTAGAAGAGTGAAAGTTGGGCAGCCAAGTGGGATTAGTGAACTGATCATTACCAGCAAGTATCATCAAGATTTGGTGAAAAAATGTTTGCTGATATTTCAGCAAACTAGTAGTTTTTTGGAAGCTTGGCAACCCCTTTCAAACGAAAGTGTTTTTCGCCAGTCTCTGCATGGGGTACTTCAAGAGGAAACAAACCATAGAGATAGAACTTAGAACTACTTCATTTTGTCAAGTTTCACGGAGCTAGCACAAACCGTGTTTGATTTAGAGTTTCAAACACATCTATCTATATAGCAGAAAACAGAGTGAAACCTAAAATTTCAAAGTTTTACTGGAAACGAACGCTTGAACCTAGAAGAGTGAAAATTGGGCAGCCAAGTGGGCTTAGTGAACTGATCATTACCACCAAGTATCATCAAGATTTGGTGAAAAAATGTTTGCTGAGATTTCAGCAAACGAGTAGTTTTTTGGAAGCTTGGCAACCCCTTTCAAACGAAAGTGTTCTTCGCCAGTCTCTGCATGGGGTACTTCAAGAGGAAACAAACCATAGAGATAGAACTTAGAACTACTTCATTTTGTCAAGTTTCACGGAGCTAGCACAAACCGTGTTTGATTTAGAGTTTCAAAGACATCTATCTATATAGCAGAAAACAGAGTGAAACCTAAAAATTCAAACTGTTACTGGAAACGAACGCTTGAACCTAGAAGAGTGAAAGTTGGGCAGCCAAGTGGGCTTAGTGAACTGATCATTACCACCAAGTATCATCAAGATTTGGTGAAAAAATGTTTGCTGAGATTTCAGCAAACTAGTAGTTTTTTGGACGCTTGGCAACCCCTTTCAAATGAAAGTGTTTTTCGCCAGTCTCTGCATGGGGTACTTCAAAAGGAAACAAACCATAGAGATAGAACTTAGAACTACTTCATTTGCTCAAGTTTCAAGGAGCTAGCACAAACTGTGTTTGATTTAGAGTTTCAAACACATCTATCTATATAGCAGAAAACAGAGTGAAACCTAAAAATTCAAAGTGTTACTGGAAACGAACGCTTGAACCTAGAAGAGTGAAAATTGGGCAGCCAAGTGGGCTTAGTGAACTGATCATTACCACCAAGTATCATCAAGATTTGGTGAAAAAATGTTTGCTGAGATTTCAGCAAACTAGTAGTTTTTTGGAAGCTTGGCAACCCCTTTCAAACGAAAGTGTTCTTCGCCAGTCTCTGCATGGGGTACTTCAAGAGGAAACAAACCATAGTGATAGAACTTAGAACTACTTCATTTTGTCAAGTTTCACGGAGCTAGCACAAACCGTGTTTGATTTAGAGTTTCAAACATATCTATCTATATAACAGAAAACAGAGTGAAACCTGAAAATTCAAAGTGTTACTGGAAACGAACGCTTGAACCTAGAAGAGTGAAAATTGGGCAGCCAAGTGGGCTTAGTGAACTGATCATTACCACCACGTATCATCAAGATTTGGTGAAAAAATGTTTGCTGATATTTCAGCAAACGAGAAGTTTTTTGGAAGCTTGGCAACCCCTTTCAAACGAAAGTGTTTTTCGCCAGTCTCTGCATGGGGTACTTCAAGAGGAAACAAACCATAGTAATAGAACTTAGAACTACTTCATTTTGTAAAGTTTCAAGGAGCTAGCACAAACCGTGTTTGATTTAGAGTTTCAAACACATCTATCTATATAGCAGAAAACAGAGTGAAACCTAAAAATTCAAAGTGTTACTGGAAACGAACGCTTGAACCTAGAAGAGTGAAAATTCGGCAGCCAAGTGGGCTTAGTGAACTGATCATTACCACCAAGTATCATCAAGATTTGGTGAAAAAATGTTTGCTGAGATTTCAGCAAACGAGAAGTTTTTTGGAAGCTTGGCAACCCCTTTCAAATGAAAGTGTTCTTCGCCAGTCTCTGCATGGGGTACTTCAAGAGGAAACAAACCATAGAGATAGAACTTAGAACTACTTCATTTTGTCAAGTTTCACGGAGCTAGCACAAACCGTGTTTGATTTAGAGTTTCAAACACATCTATCTATATAACAGAAAACAGAGTGAAACCTAAAAATTCAAACTGTTACTGGAAACGAACGCTTGAACGTAGAAGAGTGAAAGGTGGGCAGCCAAGTGGGATTAGTGAACTGATCATTACCACCAAGTATCATCAAGATTTGGTGAAAAAATGTTTGCTGAGATTTCAGCCAACGAGTAGTTTTTTGGAAGCTTGGCAACCCCTTTCAAACGAAAGTGTTTTTCGCCAGTCTCTGCATGGGGTACTTCAAGAGGAAACAAACCATAGAGATAGAACTTAGAACTACTTCATTTTGTCAAGTTTCAAGGAGCTAGCACAAACCGTGTTTGATTTAGAGTTTCAAACACATGTATCTATATAACAGAAAACAGAGTGAATCCTAAAAATTCAAACTGTTACTGGAAACGAACGCTTGAACCTAGAAGAGTGAAAGTTGGGCAGCCAAATGGGATTAGTGAACTGATCATTACCACCAAGTATCATCAAGATTTGGTGAAAAAATATTTGCTGATATTTCAGCAAACTAGTAGTTTTTTGGAAGCTTGTCAACCCCTTTCAAACGAAAGTGTTTTCCGCCAGTCTCTGCATGGGGTACTTCAAGAGGAAACAAATCATAGAGATAGAACTTAGAACTACTTCATTTTGTCAAGTCTCACGGAGCTAGCACAAACCGTGTTTGATTTAGAGTTTCAAACACATCTATCTATATAGCAGAAAACAGAGTGAAACCTAAAATTTCAAAGTGTTACTGGAAACGAACGCTTGAACCTAGAAGAGTGAAAATTGGGCAGCCAAGTGGGCTTAGTGAACTGATCATTACCACCAAGTATCATCAAGATTTGGTGAAAAAATGTTTGCTGAGATTTCAGCAAACGAGTAGTTTTTTGGAAGCTTGGCAACCCTTTCAAATGAAAGTGTTCTTCGCCAGTCTCTGCATGGGGTACTTCAAGAGGAAACAAACCATAGAGATAGAACTTAGAACTACTTCATTTTGTCAAGTTTCACGGAGCTAGCAGAAACCTTGTTTGATTTAGAGTTTCAAACACATCTATCTATATAGCAGAAAACAGAGTGAAACCTAAAAATTCAAACTGTTACTGGAAACGAACGCTTGAACCTAGAAGAGTGAATGTTGGGCAGCCAAGTGGGCCTAGTGAACTGATCATTACCACCAAGTATCATCAAGATTTGGTGAAAAAATGTTTGCTGAGATTTCAGCAAACTAGTAGTTTTTTGGAAGCTTGGCAACCCCTTTCAAATGAAAGTGTTTTTCGCCAGTCTCTGCATGGGGTACTTCAAGAGGAGACAAACCATAGAGATAGAACTTAGAACTACTTCATTTGCTCAAGTTTCAAGGAGCTAGCACAAACCGTGTTTGATTTAGAGTTTCAAACACATCTATCTATATAGCAGAAAACAGAGTGAAACCTAAAAATTCAAAGTGTTACTGGAAACGAACGCTTGAACCTAGAAGAGTGAAAATTGGGCAGCCAAGTGGGCTTAGTGAACTGATCATTACCACCAAGTATCATCAAGATTTGGTGAAAAAATGTTTGCTGAGATTACAGCAAACTAGTAGTTTTTTGGAAGCTTGGCAACCCCTTTCAAACGAAAGTGTTCTTCGCCAGTCTCTGGATGGGGTACTTCAAGAGGAAACAAACCATAGAGATAGAACTTAGAACTACTTCATTTTGTCAAGTTTCACGGAGCTAGCACAAACCGTGTTTGATTTAGAGTATCAAACACATCTATCTATATAGCAGAAAACAGAGTGAAACCTAAAAATTCAAACTGTTACTGGAAACGAACGCTTGAACCTAGAAGAGTGAAAGTTGGGCAGCCAAGTGGGCTTAGTGAACTGATCATTACCACCAAGTATCATCAAGATTTGGTGAAAAAATGTTTGCTGAGATTTCAGCAAACTAGTAGTTTTTTGGAAGCTTGGCAACCCCTTTCAAATGAAAGTGTTTTTTGCCAGTTTCTGCATGGGGTACTTCAAGAGGAAACAAACCATAGAGATAGAACTTAGAACTACTTCATTTTGTCAAGTTTCACGGAGCTAGCACAAACCGTGTTTTATTTAGAGTTTCAAACACATCTATCTATATAACAGAAAACAGAGTGAAACCTAAAAATTCAAACTGTTACTGGAAACGAACGCTTGAACCTAGAAGAGTGAAAGTTGGGCAGCCAAGTGGGCTTAGTGAACTGATCATTACCACCAAGTATCATCAAGATTTGGTGAAAAAATGTTTGCTGAGATTTCAGCAAACTAGTAGTTTTTTGGAAGCTTGGCAACCCCTTTCAAACGAAAGTGTTTTTCGCCAGTCTCTGCATGGGGTACTTCAAGAGGAAACAAACCATAGAGATAGAACTTAGAACTACTTCATTTTGTCAAGTTTCAAGGAGCTAGCACAAACCGTGTTTGATTTAGAGTTTCAAACACAACTATCTATATAACAGAAAACAGAGTGAAACTTAAAAATTCAAAGTGTTACTGGAAACGAACGCTTGAACCTAGAAGAGTGAAAATTTTGCAGCCAAGTGGGCTTAGTGAACTGATCATTACCACCAAGTATCATCAAGATTTGGTGAAAAAATGTTTGCTGAGATTTCAGCAAACGAGAAGTTTTTTGGTAGCTTGGCAACCCCTTTCAAACGAAAGTGTTCTTCGCCAGTCTCTGCATGGGGTACTTCAAGAGGAAACAAACCATAGAGATAGAACTTAGAACTACTTCATTTTGTCAAGTTTCACGGAGCTAGCACAAACCGTGTTTGATTTAGAGTTTCAAACACATCTATCTATATAACAGAAAACAGAGTGAAACCTAAAAATTCAAACTGTTACTGGAAACGAACGCTTGAACCTAGAAGAGTGAAAGTTGGGCAGCCAAGTGGGATTAGTGAACTGATCATTACCACCAAGTATCATCAAGATTTGGTGAAAAAATGTTTGCTGAGATTTCAGCAAACGAGTAGTTTCTTGGAAGCTTGGCAACCCCTTTCAAACGAAAGTGTTTTTCGCCAGTCTCTGCATGGGGTACTTCAAGAGGAAACAAACCATAGAGATAGAACTTAGAACTACGTCATTTTGTCAAGTTTCAAGGAGCTAGCACAAACCGTGTTTGATTTAGAGTTTCAAACACATCTATCTATATAACAGAAAACAGAGTGAAACCTAAAAATTCAAACTGTTACTGGAAACGAACGCTTGAACCTAGAAGAGTGAAAGTTGGGCAGCCAAGTGGGATTAGTGAACTGATCATTACCACCAAGTATCATCAAGATTTGGTGAAAAAATGTTTGCTGAGATTTCAGCAAACTAGTAGTTTTTTGGAAGCTTGGCAACTCCTTTCAAACGAAAGTGTTTTTCGCCAGTCTCTGCATGGGGTACTTCAAGAGGAAACAAACCATAGAGATAGAACTTAGAACTACTTCATTTTGTCAAGTTTCACGGAGCTAGCACAAACCGTGTTTGATTTAGAGTTTCAAACACATCTATCTATATAGCAGAAAACAGAGTGAAACCTAAAATTTCAAACTGTTACTGGAAACGAACGCTTGAACCTAGAAGAGTGAAAATTGGGCAGCCAAGTGGGCTTAGTGAACTGATCATTACCACCAAGTATCATCAAGATTTGGTGAAAAAATATTTGCTGATATTTCAGCAATCGAGTAGTTTTTTGGAAGCTTGGCAACCCCTTTCAAACGAAAGTGTTCTTCGCCAGTCTCTGCATGGGGTACTTCAAGAGGAAACAAACCATAGAGATAGAACTTAGAACTACTTCATTTTGTCAAGTTTCACGGAGCTAGCACAAACCGTGTTTGATTTAGTGTTTCAAACACATCTATCTATATAGCAGAAAACAGAGTGAAACCTAAAAATTCAAACTGTTACTGGAAACGAACGCTTGAACCTAGAAGAGTGAAAATTGGGCAGCCAAGTGTGCTAAGTGAACTGATCATTACCACCAAGTATCATCAAGATTTGGTGAAAAAATGTTTGCTGAGATTTCAGCAAATTAGTAGTTTTTTGGAAGCTTGGCAACCCCTTTCAAACGAAAGTGTTCTTCGCCAGTCTCTGCATGGGGTACTTCAAGAGGAAACAAACCATAGAGATAGAACTTAGAACTACTTCATTTTGTCAAGTTTCACGGAGCTAGCACAAACCGTGTTTGATTTAGAGTTTCAAAGACATCTATCTATATAGCAGAAAACAGAGTGAAACCTAAAAATTCAAACTGTTACTGGAAACGAACGCTTGAACCTAGAAGAGTGAATGTTGGGCAGCCAAGTGTGCTAAGTGAACTGATCATTACCACCAAGTATCATCAAGATTTGGTGAAAAAATGTTTGCTGAGATTTCAGCAAACTAGTAGTTTTTTGGAAGCTTGGCAACCCCTTTCAAACGAAAGTGTTTTTCGCCAGTCTCTGCATGGGGTACTTCAAGAGGAAACAAACCATAGAGATAGAACTTAGAACTACTTCATTTTGTCAAGTTTCAAGGAGCTAGCACAAACCGTGTTTGATTTAGAGTTTCAAACACATCTATCTATATAGCAGAAAACAGAGTGAAACCTAAAAATTCAAACTGTTACTGGAAACGAACGCTTGAACCTAGAAGAGTGAAAATTGGGCAGCCAAGTGTGCTAAGTGAACTGATCATTACCACCAAGTATCATCAAGATTTGGTGAAAAAATGTTTGCTGAGATTTCAGCAAATTAGTAGTTTTTTGGAAGCTTGGCAACCCCTTTCAAACGAAAGTGTTCTTCGCCAGTCTCTGCATGGGGTACTTCAAGAGGAAACAAACCATAGAGATAGAACTTAGAACTACTTCATTTTGTCAAGTTTCACGGAGCTAGCACAAACCGTGTTTGATTTAGAGTTTCAAAGACATCTATCTATATAGCAGAAAACAGAGTGAAACCTAAAAATTCAAACTGTTACTGGAAACGAACGCTTGAACCTAGAAGAGTGAAAGTTGGGCAGCCAAGTGTGCTAAGTGAACTGATCATTACCACCAAGTATCATCAAGATTTGGTGAAAAAATGTTTGCTGAGATTTCAGCAAACTAGTAGTTTTTTGGAAGCTTGGCAACCCCTTTAAAACGAAAGTGTTTTTCGCCAGTCTCTGCATGGGGTACTTCAAGAGGAAACAAACCATAGAGATAGAACTTAGAACTACTTCATTTTGTCAAGTTTCAAGGAGCTAGCACAAACCGTGTTTGATTTAGAGTTTCAAACACATCTATCTATATAACAGAAAACAGATTGAAACCTAAAAATTCAAACTGTTACTGGAAACGAACGCTTGAACCTAGAAGAGTGAAAGTTGGGCAGCCAAGTGGGATTAGTGAACTGATCATTACCACCAAGTATCATCAAGATTTGGTGAAAAAATGTTTGCTGAGATTTCAGCAAACTAGTAGTTTTTTGGAAGCTTGGCAACCCCTTTCAAACGAAAGTGTTTTTCGCCAGTCTCTGCATGGGGTACTTCAAGAGGAAACAAACCATAGAGATAGAACTTAGAACTACTTCATTTTGTCAAGTTTCAAGGAGCTAGCACAAACCGTGTTTGATTTAGAGTTTCAAACACATCTATCTATATAACAGAAAACAGAGTGAAACCTAAAAATTCAAACTGTTACTGGAAACGAACGCTTTACCTAGAAGAGTGAAAATTGGGCAGCCAAGTGGGATTAGTGAACTGATCATTACCACCAAGTATCATCAAGATTTGGTGAAAAAAATGTTTGCTGAGATTTCAGAGAACGAGAAGTTTTTTGGAAGCTTGGCAACCCCTTTCAAACGAAAGTGTTCTTCCGCTGTCTCTGCATGGCGTACTTCAAGAGGAAACAAACCATAGAGATAGAACTTAGAACTACTTCATTTTGTCAAGTTTCACGGAGCTAGCACAAACCGTGTTTGATTTAGAGTTTCAAACACATCTATCTATATAGCAGAAAACAGAGTGAAACCTAAAATTTCAAACTGTTACTGGAAACGAATGCTTGAACCTAGAAGAGTGAAAGTTAGGCAGCCAAGTGGGCTTAGTGAACTGATCATTACCACCAAGTATCATCAAGATTTGGTGAAAAAATGTTTGCTGAGATTTCAGCAATCGAGTAGTTTTTTGGAAGCTTGGCAACCCCTTTCAAACGAAAGTGTTCTTCGCCAGTCTCTGCATGGGGTACTTCAAGAGGAAACAAACCATACAGATAGAACTTAGAACTACTTCATTTTGTCAAGTTTCACGGAGCTAGCACAAACCGTGTTTGATTTAGAGTTTCAAACACATCTATCTATATAGCAGAAAACAGAGTGAAACCTAAAAATTCAAACTGTTACTGGAAACGAACACTTGAACCTAGAAGAGTGAAAGTTGGGCAGCCAAGTGGGCTTAGTGAACTGATCATTACCACCAAGTATCATCAAGATTTGGTGAAAAAATGTTTGCTGAGATTTCAGCAAACTAGTAGTTTTTTGGAAGCTTGGCAACCCCTTTCAAATGAAAGTGTTTTTCTCCAGTCTCTGCATGGGGTACTTCAAGAGGAAACAAACCATAGAGATAGAACTTAGAACTACTTCATTTGCTCAAGTTTCAAGGAGCTAGCACAAACCGTGTTTGATTTAGAGTTTCAAACACATCTATCTATATAGCAGAAAACAGAGTTTAACCTAAAAATTCAAAGTGTTACAGGAAACGAATGCTTGAACCTAGAAGAGTGAAAGTTGGGCAGCCAAGTGGGCTTAGTGAACTGATCATTACCACCAAGTATCATCAAGATTTGGTGAAAAAATGTTTGCTGAGATTTCAGCAAACGAGTAGTTTTTTGGAAGCTTGGCAACCCCTTTCAAACGAAAGTGTTCTTCGCCAGTCTCTGCATGGGGTACTTCAAGAGGAAACAAACCATAGAGATAGAACTTAGAACTACTTCATTTTGTCAAGTTTCACGGAGCTAGCACAAACCGTGTTTGATTTAGAGTTTCAAACACATCTATCTATATAAGAGAAAACAGAGTGAAACCTAAAAATTCAAACTGTTACTGGAAACGAACGCTTGAACCTAGAAGAGTGAAAGTTGGGCAGCCAAGTGGGATTAGTGAACTGATCATTACCACCAAGTATCATCAAGATTTGGTGAAAAAATGTTTGCTGAGATTTCAGCAAACTAGTAGTTTTTTTTAAGCTTGGCAACCCCTTTCAAACGAAAGTGTTTTTCGCCAGTCTCTGCATGGGGTACTTCAAGAGGAAACCAACCATAGAGATAGAACTTAGAATTCTTCATTTTGTCAAGTTTCACGGAGCTAGCACAAACCGTGTTTGATTTAGAGTTTCAAACACATCTATCTATATAGCAGAAAACAGAGTGAAACCTAAAATTTCAAAGTGTTACTGGAAACGAACGCTTGAACCTAGAAGAGTGAAAATTGGGCAGCCAAGTGGGCTTAGTGAACTGATCATTACCACCAAGTATCATCAAGATTTTGTGAAAAAATGTTTGCTGAGATTTCAGCAAACGAGTAGTTTTTTGGAAGCTTGGCAACCCCTTTCAAACGAAAGTGTTCTTCGCCAGTCTCTGCATGGGGTACTTCAAGAGGAAACAAACCATAGAGATAGAACTTAGAACTACTTCATTTTGTCAAGTTTCACGGAGCTAGCACAAACCGTGTTTGATTTAGAGTTTCAAACACATCTATCTATATAGCAGAAAACAGAGTGAAACCTAAAATTTCAAACTGTTACTGGAAACGAACGCTTGAACCTAGAAGAGTGAAAATTGGGCAGCCAAGTGGGCTTAGTGAACTGATCATTACCACCAAGTATCATCAAGATTTGGTGAAAAAATGTTTGCTGATATTTCAGCAATCGAGTAGTTTTTTGGAAGCTTGGCAACCCCTTTCAAACGAAAGTGTTCTTCGCCAGTCTCTGCATGGGGTACTTCAAGAGGAAACAAACCATAGAGATAGAACTTAGAACTACTTCATTTTGTCAAGTTTCACGGAGCTAGCACAAACCGTGTTTGATTTAGAGTTTCAAACACATCTATCTATATAGCAGAAAACAGAGTGAAACCTAAAAATTCAAACTGTTACTGGAAACTAACGCTTGAACCTAGAAGAGTGAAAGTTGGGCAGCCAAGTGTGCTAAGTGAACTGATCATTACCACCAAGTATCATCAAGAATTGGTGAAAAAATGTTTGCTGAGATTTCAGCAAATTAGTAGTTTTTTGGAAGCTAGGCAACCCCTTTCAAACGAAAGTGTTCTTCGCCAGTCTCTGCATGGGGTACTTCAAGAGGAAACAAACCATAGAGATAGAACTTAGAACTACTTCATTTTGTCATGTTTCACGGAGCTAGCACAAACCGTGTTTGATTTAGAGTTTCAAAGACATATATCTATATAGCAGAAAACAGAGTGAAACCTAAAAATTCAAACTGTTACTGGAAACGAACGCTTGAACCTAGAAGAGTGAAAGTTGGGCAGCCAAGTGTGCTAAGTGAACTGATCATTACCACCAAGTATCATCAAGATTTGGTGAAAAAATGTTTGCTGAGATTTCAGCAAACTAGTAGTTTTTTGGAAGCTTGGCAACCCCTTTAAAACCAAAGTGTTTTTCGCCAGTCTCTGCATGGGGTACTTCAAGAGGAAACAAACCATAGATATAGAACTTAGAACTACTTCATTTTGTCAAGTTTCAAGGAGCTAGCACAAACCGTGTTTGATTTAGAGTTTCAAACACATCTATCTATATAACAGAAAACAGAGTGAAACCTAAAAATTCAAACTGTTACTGGAAACGAACGCTTGAACCTAGAAGAGTGAAAGTTGGGCAGCCAAGTGGGACTAGTGAACTGATCATTACCACCAAGTATCATCAAGATTTGGTGAAAAAATGTTTGCTGAGATTTCAGCAAACTAGTAGTTTTTTGGAAGCTTGGCAACCCCTTTCAAACGAAAGTGTTTTTCGCCAGTCTCTACATGGGGTACTTCAAGAGGAAACAAACCATAGAGATAGAACTTAGAACTACTTCATTTTGTCAAGTTTCAAGGAGCTAGCACAAACCGTGTTTGATTTAGAGTTTCAAACACATCTATCTATATAGCAGAAAACAGAGTGAAACCTAAAATTTCAAACTGTTACTGGAAACGAACGCTTGAACCTAGAAGAGTGAAAATTGGGCAGCCAAGTGGGCTTAGTGAACTGATCATTACCACCAAGTATCATCAAGATTTGGTGAAAAAATGTTTGCTGATATTTCAGCAATCGAGTAGTTTTTTGGAAGCTTGGCAACCCCTTTCAAACGAAAGTGTTCTTCGCCAGTCTCTGCTTGGGGTACTTCAAGAGGAAACAAACCATAGAGATAGAACTTAGAACTACTTCATTTTGTCAAGTTTCACGGAGCTCGCACAAACCGTGTTTGATTTAGAGTTTCAAACACATCTATTATATAACAGAAAACAGAGTGAAACCTAAATTTCAAACTGTTACTGGAAACGAACGCTTGAACCTAGAAGAGTGAAAGTTGGGCAGCCAAGTGGGATTAGTGAACTGATCATTACCACCAAGTATCATCAAGATTTGGTGAAAAAATGTTTGCTGAGATTTCAGCAAACTACTAGTTTTTTGGAAGCTTGGCAACCCCTTTCAAACGAAAGTGTTTTTCGCCAGTCTCTGCATGGGGTACTTCAAGAGGAAACAAACCATAGAGATAGAACTTAGAACTACTTCATTTGGTCAAGTTTCAAGGAGCTAGCACAAACCGTGTTTGATTTAGAGTTTCAAACACATCTATCTATATAACAGAAAACAGAGTGAAACCTAAAAATTCAAAGTGTTACTGGAAACGAACGCTTGAACCTAGAAGAGTGAAAATTGGGCAGCCAAGTGGGCTTAGTGAACTGATCATTACCACCAAGTATCATCAAGATTTGGTGAAAAAATGTTTGCTGTGATTTCAGCAAACGAGTAGTTTTTTGGAAGCTTGGCAACCCCTTTCAAACGAAAGTGTTCTTCGCCAGTCTCTGCATGGGGTACTTCAAGAGGAAACAAACCATAGAGATAGAACTTAGAACTACTTCATTTTGTCAAGTTTCACGGAGCTAGCACAAACCGTGTTTGATTTAGAGTTTCAAAAACATCTATCTATATCGCAGAAAACAGAGTGAAACCTAAAATTTCAAAATGTTACTGGAAACGAACGCTTGAACCTAGAAGAGTGAAAATTGGGCAGCCAAGTGGGCTTAGTGAACTGATCATTACCACCAAGTATCAGCAAGATTTGGTGAAAAAATGTTTGCTGAGATTTCAGCAAACGAGTAGTTTTTTGGAAGCTTGGCAACCCCTTTCAAACGAAAGTGTTCTTCGCCAGTCTCTGCATGGGGTACTTCAAGAGGAAACAAACCATAGAGATAGAACTTAGAACTACTTCATTTTGTCAAGTTTCACGGAGCTAGCACAAACCGTGTTTGATTTAGAGTTTCAAAGACATCTATCTATATAGCAGAAAACAGAGTGAAACCTAAAAATTCAAACTGTTACTGGAAACGAACGCTTGAACCTAGAAGAGTGAATGTTGTTCAGCCAAGTGGGATTAGTGAACTGATCATTACCACCAAGTATCATCAAGATTTGGTGAAAAAATGTTTGCTGAGATTTCAGCAAACTAGTAGTTTTTTGGAAGCTTGGCAACCCCTTTCAAACGAAAGTGTTCTTCGCCAATCTCTGCATGGGGTACTTCAAGAGGAAACAAACCATAGAGATAGAACTTAGAACTACTTCATTTTGTCAAGTTTCACGGAGCTAGCACAAACCGTGTTTGATTTAGAGTTTCAAACACATCTATCTATATAACAGAAAACAGAGTGAAACCTAAAAATTCAAACTGTTACTGGAAACGAATGCTTGAACCTAGAAGAGTGAAAGTTGGGCAGCCAAGTGGGATTAGTGAACTGATCATTACCACCAAGTATCATCAAGATTTGGTGAAAAAATGTTTGCTGAGATTTCAGCAAACTAGTAGTTTTTTGGAAGCTTGTCAACCCCTTTCAAACGAAAGTGTTTTTCGCCAGTCTCTGCATGGGGTACTTCAAGAGGAAACAAACCATAGAGACAGAACTTAGAACTACTTCATTTTGTCAAGTTTCACGGAGCTAGCACAAACCGTGTTTGATTTAGAGTTTCAAACACATCTATCTATATAACAGAAAACAGAGTGAAACCTAAAAATTCAAACTGTTACTGGAAACGAACGCTTGAACCTAGAAGAGTGAAAGTTGGGCAGCCAAGTGGGATTAGTGACCTGATCATTACCACCAAGTATCATCAAGATTTGGTGAAAAAATTTTTGCTGAGATTTCAGCAAACGAGTAGTTTTTTGGAAGCTTGGCAACCCCTTTCAAACGAAAGTGTTTTTCGCCAGTCTCTGCATGGGGTACTTCAAGAGGAAACAAACCATAGAGATAGAACTTAGAACTACTTCATTTTGTCATGTTTCAAGGAGCTAGCACAAACCGTGTTTGATTTAGAGTTTCAAACACATCTATCTATATAGCAGAAAACAGAGTGAAACCTAAAAATTCAAACTGTTACTGGAAACGAATGCTTGAACCTAGAAGAGTGAAAGTTGGGCAGCCAAGTGGATTAGTGAACTGATCATTACCACCAAGTATCATCAAGATTTGGTGAAAAAATGTTTGCTAAGATTTCAGCAAACTAGTAGTTTTTTGGAAGCTTGGCAACCCCTTTCAAACGAAAGTGTTTTTCGCCAGTCTCTGCATGGGGTACTTAAAGAGGAAACAAACCATAGAGATAGAACTTATAACTACTTCATTTTGTCAAGTTTCAAGCAGCTAGCACAAACCGTGTTTGATTTAGAGTTTCAAACACATCTATCTATATAACCGAAAACAGAGTGAAACCTAAAAATTCAAAGTGTTACTGGAAACGAACGCTTGAACCTAGAAGAGTGAAAATTGGGCAGCCAAGTGGGCTTAGTGAACTGATCATTACCACCAAGTATCATCAATATTTGGTGAAAAAATGTTTGCTGAGATTTCAGCAAACGAGTAGTTTTTTGGAAGCTTGGCAACCCCTTTCAAACGAAAGTGTTCTTCGCCAGTCTCTGCATGGGGTACTTCAAGAGGAAACAAACCATAGAGATAGAACTTAGAACTACTTCATTTTGTCAAGTTTCACGGAGCTAGCACAAACCGTGTTTGATTTAGAGTTTCAAACACATCTATCTATATAACAGAAAACAGAGTGAAACCTAAAAATTCAAACTGTTACTGGAAATGAACGCTTGAACCTAGAAGAGTGAAAGTTGGGCAGCCAAGTGGGCTTAGTGAAGTGATCATTACCACCAAGTATCATCAAGATTTGGTGAAAAAATGTTTGCTGAGATTTCAGCAAACTACTAGTTTTTTGGAAGCTTGGCAACCCCTTTCAAACGAAAGTGTTCTTCGCCAGTCTCTGCATGGGGTACTTCAAGAGGAAACTAACCATAGAGATAGAACTTAGAACTACTTCATTTGGTCAAGTTTCACGGAGCTGGCACAAACCGTGTTTGATTTAGAGTTTCAAACACATCTATCTATATAAAAAAAAAGAGTGAAACCTAAAAATTCAAACTGTTACTGGAAACGAACGCTTGAACCTAGAAGAGTGAAAGTTGGGCAGCCAAGTGGGCTTAGTGAACTGATCATTACCACCAAGTATCATCAAGATTTGGTGAAAAAATGTTTGCTGAGATTTCAGCAAACGAGTAGTTTTTTGGAAGCTTGGCAACCCCTTTCAAACGAAAGTGTTCTTCGCCAGTCTCTGCATGGGGTACTTCAAGAGGAAACAAACCATAGAGATAGAACTTAGAACTACTTCATTTTGTCAAGCTTCACGGAGCTAGCACAAACCGTGTTTGATTTAGAGTTTCAAAAACATCTATCTATATAGCAGAAAACAGAGTGAAACCTAAAATTTCAAAGTGTTACTGGAAACGAACGCTTCAACCTAGAAGAGTGAAAATTGGGCAGCCAAGTGGGCTTAGTGAACTGATCATTACCACCAAGTATCATCAAGATTTGGTGAAAAAATGTTTGCTGAGATTTCAGCAAACGAGTAGTTTTTTGGAAGCTTGGCAACCCCTTTCAAACGAAAGTGTTTTTCGCCAGTCTCTGCATGGGGTACTTCAAGAGGAAACAAACCATAGAGAAAGAACTTAGAACTACTTCATTTTGTCAAGTTTCACGGAGCTAGCACAAACCGTGTTTGATTTAGAGTTTCAAAGACATCTATCTATATAGCAGAAAACAGAGTGAAACCTAAAAATTCAAACTGTTACTGGAAACGAACGCTTGAACCTAGAAGAGTGAAAATTGGGCAGCCAAGTGGGCTTAGTGAACTGATCATTACCACCAAGTATCATCAAGATTTGGTGAAAAAATGTTTGCTGAGATTTCAGCAAACGAGTAGTTTTTTGGAAGCTTGGCAACCCCTTTCAAACGAAAGTGTTCTTCGCCAGTCTCTGCATGGGGTACTTCAAGAGGAAACAAACCATAGAGATAGAACTTAGAACTACTTCATTTTGTCAAGTTTCACGGAGCTAGCACAAACCGTGTTTGATTTAGTGTTTCAAACACATCTATCTATATAACAGAAAACAGAGTGAAACCTAAAAATTCAAACTGTTACTGGAAATGAACGCTTGAACCTAGAAGAGTGAAAGTTGGGCAGCCAATTGGGATTAGTGAACTGATCATTACCACCAAGTATCATCAAGTTTTGGTGAAAAAAAGTTTGCTGAGATTTCAGCAAACTAGTAGTTTTTTGGAAGCTTGGCAACCCCTTTCAAAGGAAAGTGTTCTTCGCCAGTCTCTGCATGGGGTACTTCAAGAGGAAACAAACCGTAGAGATAGAACTTAGAACTACTTCATTTTGTCAAGTTTCACGGAGCTAGCACAAACCGTGTTTGATTTAGAGTTTCAAACACATCTATCTATATAACAGAAAACAGAGTGAAACCTAAAAATTCAAACTGTTACTGGAAACGAACGCTTGAACCTAGAAGAGTGAAAGTTGGGCAGCCAAGTGGGATTAGTGAACTGATCATTACCACCAAGTATCATCAAGATTTGGTGAAAAAATGTTTGCTGAGATTTCAGCAAACTAGTAGTTTTTTGGAAGCTTGGCAACCCCTTTCAAACGAAAGTGTTCTTCGCCAGTCTCTGCATGGGGTACTTCAAGAGGAAACAAACCATAGAGATAGAACTTAGAACTACTTCATTTTGTCAAGTTTCACGGAGCTAGCACAAACCGTGTTTGATTTAGAGTTTCAAACACATCTATCTATATAACAGAAAACAGAGTGAAACCTAAAAATTCAAACTGTTACTGGAAACGAACGCTTGAACCTAGAAGAGTGAAAGTTGGGCAGCCAAGTGGGATTAGTGACCTGATCATTACCACCAAGTATCATCAAGATTTGGTGAAAAAATTTTTGCTGAGATTTCAGCAAACGAGTAGTTTTTTGGAAGCTTGGCAACCCCTTTCAAACGAAAGTGTTTTTCGCCAGTCTCTGCATGGGGTACTTCAAGAGGAAACAAACCATAGAGATAGAACTTAGAACTACTTCATTTTGTCATGTTTCAAGGAGCTAGCACAAACCGTGTTTGATTTAGAGTTTCAAACACATCTTTGTATATAACAGAAAACAGAGTGAAACCTAAAAATTCAAACTGTTACTGGAAACGAACGCTTGAACCTAGAAGAGTGAAAGTTGGGCAGCCAAGTGGGATTAGTGCACTAATCATTACCACCAAGTATCATCAAGATTTGGTGAAAAAATGTTTGCTGAGATTTCAGCAAACTAGTAGTTTTTTGGAAGCTTGGCAACCCCTTTCAAACGAAAGTGTTTTTCGCCAGTCTCTGCATGGGGTACTTCAAGAGGAAACAAACCATAGAGATAGAACTTAGAACTACTTCATTTTGTCAAGTTTCACGGAGCTAGCACAAACCGTGTTTGATTTAGAGTTTCAAAGACATCTATCTATATAGCAGAAAACAGAGTGAAACCTAAAAATTCAAACTGTTACTGGAAACGAACGCTTGAACCTAGAAGAGTGAATGTTGTTCAGCCAAGTGGGATTAGTGAACTGATCATTACCACCAAGTATCATCAAGATTTGGTGAAAAAATGTTTGCTGAGATTTCAGCAAACTAGTAGTTTTTTGGAAGCTTGGCAACCCCTTTCAAACGAAAGTGTTCTTCGCCAATCTCTGCATGGGGTACTTCAAGAGGAAACAAACCATAGAGATAGAACTTAGAACTACTTCATTTTGTCAAGTTTCACGGAGCTAGCACAAACCGTGTTTGATTTAGAGTTTCAAACACATCTATCTATATAACAGAAAACAGAGTGAAACCTAAAAATTCAAACTGTTACTGGAAACGAATGCTTGAACCTAGAAGAGTGAAAGTTGGGCAGCCAAGTGGGATTAGTGAACTGATCATTACCACCAAGTATCATCAAGATTTGGTGAAAAAATGTTTGCTGAGATTTCAGCAAACTAGTAGTTTTTTGGAAGCTTGGCAACCCCTTTCAAACGAAAGTGTTTTTCGCCAGTCTCTGCATGGGGTACTTCAAGAGGAAACAAACCATAGAGACAGAACTTAGAACTACTTCATTTTGTCAAGTTTCACGGAGCTAGCACAAACCGTGTTTGATTTAGAGTTTCAAACACATCTATCTATATAACAGAAAACAGAGTGAAACCTAAAAATTCAAACTGTTACTGGAAACGAACGCTTGAACCTAGAAGAGTGAAAGTTGGGCAGCCAAGTGGGATTAGTGACCTGATCATTACCACCAAGTATCATCAAGATTTGGTGAAAAAATTTTTGCTGAGATTTCAGCAAACGAGTAGTTTTTTGGAAGCTTGGCAACCCCTTTCAAACGAAAGTGTTTTTCGCCAGTCTCTGCATGGGGTACTTAAAGAGGAAACAAACCATAGAGATAGAACTTATAACTACTTCATTTTGTCAAGTTTCAAGCAGCTAGCACAAACCGTGTTTGATTTAGAGTTTCAAACACATCTATCTATATAACCGAAAACAGAGTGAAACCTAAAAATTCAAAGTGTTACTGGAAACGAACGCTTGAACCTAGAAGAGTGAAAATTGGGCAGCCAAGTGGGCTTAGTGAACTGATCATTACCACCAAGTATCATCAATATTTGGTGAAAAAATGTTTGCTGAGATTTCAGCAAACGAGTAGTTTTTTGGAAGCTTGGCAACCCCTTTCAAACGAAAGTGTTCTTCGCCAGTCTCTGCATGGGGTACTTCAAGAGGAAACAAACCATAGAGATAGAACTTAGAACTACTTCATTTTGTCAAGTTTCACGGAGCTAGCACAAACCGTGTTTGATTTAGAGTTTCAAACACATCTATCTATATAACAGAAAACAGAGTGAAACCTAAAAATTCAAACTGTTACTGGAAATGAACGCTTGAACCTAGAAGAGTGAAAGTTGGGCAGCCAAGTGGGCTTAGTGAAGTGATCATTACCACCAAGTATCATCAAGATTTGGTGAAAAAATGTTTGCTGAGATTTCAGCAAACTACTAGTTTTTTGGAAGCTTGGCAACCCCTTTCAAACGAAAGTGTTCTTCGCCAGTCTCTGCATGGGGTACTTCAAGAGGAAACTAACCATAGAGATAGAACTTAGAACTACTTCATTTGGTCAAGTTTCACGGAGCTGGCACAAACCGTGTTTGATTTAGAGTTTCAAACACATCTATCTATATAAAAAAAAAGAGTGAAACCTAAAAATTCAAACTGTTACTGGAAACGAACGCTTGAACCTAGAAGAGTGAAAGTTGGGCAGCCAAGTGGGCTTAGTGAACTGATCATTACCACCAAGTATCATCAAGATTTGGTGAAAAAATGTTTGCTGAGATTTCAGCAAACGAGTAGTTTTTTGGAAGCTTGGCAACCCCTTTCAAACGAAAGTGTTCTTCGCCAGTCTCTGCATGGGGTACTTCAAGAGGAAACAAACCATAGAGATAGAACTTAGAACTACTTCATTTTGTCAAGCTTCACGGAGCTAGCACAAACCGTGTTTGATTTAGAGTTTCAAAAACATCTATCTATATAGCAGAAAACAGAGTGAAACCTAAAATTTCAAAGTGTTACTGGAAACGAACGCTTCAACCTAGAAGAGTGAAAATTGGGCAGCCAAGTGGGCTTAGTGAACTGATCATTACCACCAAGTATCATCAAGATTTGGTGAAAAAATGTTTGCTGAGATTTCAGCAAACGAGTAGTTTTTTGGAAGCTTGGCAACCCCTTTCAAACGAAAGTGTTTTTCGCCAGTCTCTGCATGGGGTACTTCAAGAGGAAACAAACCATAGAGAAAGAACTTAGAACTACTTCATTTTGTCAAGTTTCACGGAGCTAGCACAAACCGTGTTTGATTTAGAGTTTCAAAGACATCTATCTATATAGCAGAAAACAGAGTGAAACCTAAAAATTCAAACTGTTACTGGAAACGAACGCTTGAACCTAGAAGAGTGAAAATTGGGCAGCCAAGTGGGCTTAGTGAACTGATCATTACCACCAAGTATCATCAAGATTTGGTGAAAAAATGTTTGCTGAGATTTCAGCAAACGAGTAGTTTTTTGGAAGCTTGGCAACCCCTTTCAAACGAAAGTGTTCTTCGCCAGTCTCTGCATGGGGTACTTCAAGAGGAAACAAACCATAGAGATAGAACTTAGAACTACTTCATTTTGTCAAGTTTCACGGAGCTAGCACAAACCGTGTTTGATTTAGTGTTTCAAACACATCTATCTATATAACAGAAAACAGAGTGAAACCTAAAAATTCAAACTGTTACTGGAAATGAACGCTTGAACCTAGAAGAGTGAAAGTTGGGCAGCCAAGTGGGATTAGTGAACTGATCATTACCACCAAGTATCATCAAGTTTTGGTGAAAAAAAGTTTGCTGAGATTTCAGCAAACTAGTAGTTTTTTGGAAGCTTGGCAACCCCTTTCAAAGGAAAGTGTTCTTCGCCAGTCTCTGCATGGGGTACTTCAAGAGGAAACAAACCGTAGAGATAGAACTTAGAACTACTTCATTTTGTCAAGTTTCACGGAGCTAGCACAAACCGTGTTTGATTTAGAGTTTCAAACACATCTATCTATATAACAGAAAACAGAGTGAAACCTAAAAATTCAAACTGTTACTGGAAACGAACGCTTGAACCTAGAAGAGTGAAAGTTGGGCAGCCAAGTGGGATTAGTGAACTGATCATTACCACCAAGTATCATCAAGATTTGGTGAAAAAATGTTTGCTGAGATTTCAGCAAACTAGTAGTTTTTTGGAAGCTTGGCAACCCTTCAAGCAAGAGTCTG
>NW_027515688.1:0-73159 GCF_048772815.1 Callospermophilus lateralis
AAAACTGCTACTGTAAACGAAAGCTTCAACCTAGAAGAACAAAATTTGGTGAGTCAAGTGGGATTTGTGTCCTGATCATTACCACCAAGTATCATCAAGATTGGGTGAAAAAATATTTGCTGGTATTTCGGAAACTCGTTATTTCTTAGAAGCATGGCAACCGCTCTCAATGAAAGTGCTTTTCCACAGTCTGTGCATAGAGATACTTGAAGAGGAAAAAAACCATAGATACTAAACTGAGAACTCCTTTATTTTGTCAAGTTTCAAAGAGCTACTACAAACCATGTTGGATTTAGAGTTCCAAATTCATCTATCTATATACGAGAGACCAGAGTGAAACCTAAATATAAAAACTGCTACTGTAAACGAACGCTTCAACCTAGAAGAAGAAAATTGAGTGAGCCAAGTTAGATTCGTGTACTGATCATTAACACAACGTATCATCAAGAATGGGTGAAAAAATATTTGCTGGTATTTCGGAAACTCGTAATTTCTTGGAAGCTTGGCAACCCCTTTCAAAGAAAGTGCTTTTCAACCTTCACGGCTTAGGGCTACTTGAAGAGGAAACAAATCATAGAGACAAAACAGAGAAACACTTTTATTTTGTCAAGATTCAAAGAACTACTACAAACCATGTTGGATTTAGAGTTTCAAATTCATCTATCTATATAGGAGAGAACAGAGGGAAAACTAAAAATATAAACTGCTACTGTAAACGAACGCTTCAACCTAGAAGAACAAAATGTGGTGAGTCAAGTGGGATTTGTGGAATTGTCATTAACAGCACGTATTATCAAGATTGGGTGAAAAAATATTTGCTGGTATTTCGGAAACTCATAATTTCTTGGAAGCTTGGCAACCCCTTTCAATGAAAGTGCTTTTCCACAGTCGCTGCTTAGGGCTACTTGAAGTGGAATCAAATCATTGAGACAAAACTGAGAACTCCTTTATTTTGTCAAGTTTCAAAGAGCTACTACAAACCATGTTGGATTTAGAGTTCCAAATTCATCTATCTATATAGGAGAGACCAGAGTGAAACCTAAATATAAAAACTGCTATTGTAAACGAACGTTTCAACCTAGAAGAACAAAATTTGGTGAGCCAAGTGAGATTTGTGGACTTGTAATTACCACCACGTATCATCAAAATTGGGTGAAAAAATATTTGCTGGTATTTCGGAAACTCGTAATTTCTTGGAAACTTTGCAACCCCTTTCAATGAAAGTGCTTTTCCACAGTCTCTGCTTAGGGCTACTTGAAGCGGAATCAAATCATTGAGACAAAACTGAGAACTCTTTTATTTTGTCAAGTTTCAAAGAACTACTACAAACCATGTTGGATTTAGAGTTTCAAATTCTTCTATCTATATAGGAGAGAACAGAGGGAAAACTAAAAATATAAACTGCTACTGTAAATGAACGCTTCAACCTAGAAGAACAAAATGTGGTGAGTCAAGTGGGATTTGTGGAATTGTCATTAACAGCACGTATTATCAAGATTGGGTGAAAAAATATTTGCAGGTATTTCGGAAACTCATAATTTTTTGGAAGCTTGGCAACCCCTTTCAAGGAAAGTGCTTTTCCACAGTCTCTACTTAGGGCTACTTGAAGCGGAATCAAATCATTGAGACAAAACTGAGAACTCCTTTATTTTGTCAAGTTTGAAAGAGCTACTACAAACCATGTTGGATTTAGAGTTTCCAAATTCATCTATCTATATAGGAGAGACCAGAGTGAAACCTAAATATATAAACTGCTACTGTAAACAAACGCTTCAACCTAGAAGAACAAAATGTGGTGAGTCAAGTGAGATTTGTGGAATTGTCATTAACACCACGTATTATCAAGATTTGGGTGAAAAAATATTTGCTGGTATTTCGGAAACTCATAATTTCTTGGAAGCTTGGCAACCCCTTTCAATGAAAGTGCTTTTCCACAGTCTCTGCTTAGGGCTACTTGAAGCGGAATCAAATCATTGAGACAAAACTGAGAACTCCTTTATTTTGTCAAGTTTCAAAGAGCTACTACAAACCATGTTGGATTTAGAGTTCCAAATTCATCTATCTATATAGGAGAGACCAGTTTGAAACCTAAATATAAAAACTGCTATTATAAACGAACGTTTCAACCTAGAAGAACAAAATTTGGTGAGCCAAGTGAGATTTGTGGACTTGTAATTACCACCACGTATCATCAATATTGGGTGGAAAAATATTGGCTGGTATTTCCGAAACTCGTAATTTTTGGAAGCTTAGCAACCCCTCTCAATGAAAGTGCTTTTCACAGTCTCTGCTTAGGGCTACTTGAAGAGGAAACAAATCAAAGAGACAAAACTGAGAACTCCTTTATTTTGTCAAGATTCAAATAGCTACTAAAAACCATGTTGGATTTTGAGTTCCAAATTCATCTATCTATATAGGAGAGAACAGAGTGAAACCCAAATATAAAAACTGGTACTGTAGACGAACGCTTCAGCCTAGAAGAACAAAATTTGGTGAGCCAAGTGGGATTTGTGTACTGATCATGACCACCAAGTATCATCAAGATTGGGTGAAAAAATATTTGCTGGTATTTCGGAAACTCATTATTTCTTAGAAGCTTGGCAACCCCTCTCAATGAACGTGGTTTTCCATAGTCTGTGCCTAGGGCTAGTTGAAGAGGAAACAAACCATAGTGACAATACTGAGATCTCCTTTATTTTGTCAAGTTTCAAAAAGCTACTACAAACCATGATAGATTTGGAGTTCCAAATCCATCTATATATACAGTAGAGAACAAAGGGAAACCCTAAATATAAAAACTGCTACTGTAAACGAACGCTTCAACCTAGAAGAACAAAACTGAGTGAGCCAAGTGGGATTTTTGTACTGATCATTACAACAAAGTATCATCAAGATTGGGTGAAAAAATATTTGTTGGTACTTTGGAAACTCGTTATTACTTAGAAGCTTGGCAACACCTCTCAATCAAAGTGCTTTTCCAGAGTCTGTGCCTAGGTCTACTTGAAGAGGAAACAAACCATAGAGACAAAACTGAGAACTCCTTTATTTTGTCAAGTTTAAAAGAGCTACTACAAACCATGTTGGATTTAGAGTTCCAAATTCATCTATCTATATAGGAGAGAACAGAGGGAAACCTAAATATAAAAACTGCTACTGTAAACGAAAGCTTCAACCTAGAAGAACAAAATTTGGTGAGTCAAGTGGATTTGTGTCCTGATCATTACCACCAAGTATCATCAAGATTGGGTGAAAAAATATTTGCTGGTATTTCGGAAACTCGTTATTTCTTAGAAGCTTGGCAACCCCTCTCAATGAAAGTGCTTTTCCACAGTCTGTGCATACAGATACTTGAAGAGGAAAAAAAACCATAGATACTAAACTGAGTACTCGTTTATTTTGTCAAGTTTCAAAGAGCTACTACAAACCATGTTGAATTTAGACTTCCAAATTCATCTATCTATATAGGAGAGACCAGAGTGAAACCTAAATATAAAAACTGCTACTGTAAACGAACGCTTCAACCTAGAAGAACAAAATTGAGTGAGCCAAGTGGGATTTTTGTACTGATCATTACGACAAAGTATCATCAAGATTGGATGAAAAAATATTTGTTGGTACTTTGGAAACTCGTTATTACTTAGAAGCTTGGCAACCCCTCTCAATCAAAGTGCTTTTCCAGATTCTGTGCCTAGGGCTACTTGAAGAGGAAACAAATCAAAGAGACAAAACTGAGAACTCCTTTATTTTGTCAAGATTCAAATAGCTACTAAAAACCATGTTGGATTTTGAGTTCCAAATTCATCTATCTATATAGGAGAGAACAGAGTGAAACCCAAATATAAAAACTGGTACTGTAGACGAACGCTTCAGCCTAGAAGAACAAAATTTGGTGAGCCAAGTGGGATTTGTGTACTGATCATGACCACCAAGTATCATCAAGATTGGGTGAAAAAATATTTGCTGGTATTTCGGAAACTCATTATTTCTTAGAAGCTTGGCAACCCCTCTCAATGAACGTGGTTTTCCATAGTCTGTGCCTAGGGCTAGTTGAAGAGGAAACAAACCATAGTGACAATACTGAGATCTCCTTTATTTTGTCAAGTTTCAAAAAGCTACTACAAACCATGATAGATTTGGAGTTCCAAATCCATCTATATATACAGTAGAGAACAAAGGGAAACCTAAATATAAAAACTGCTACTGTAAACGAACGCTTCAACCTAGAAGAACAAAACTGAGTGAGCCAAGTGGGATTTTTGTACTGATCATTACAACAAAGTATCATCAAGATTGGGTGAAAAAATATTTGTTGGTACTTTGGAAACTCGTTATTACTTAGAAGCTTGGCAACACCTCTCAATCAAAGTGCTTTTCCAGAGTCTGTGCCTAGGTCTACTTGAAGAGGAAACAAACCATAGAGACAAAACTGAGAACTCCTTTATTTTGTCAAGTTTAAAAGAGCTACTACAAACCATGTTGGATTTAGAGTTCCAAATTCATCTATCTATATAGGAGAGAACAGAGGGAAACCTAAGTATAAAAACTGCTACTGTAAACGAAAGCTTCAACCTAGAAGAACAAAATTTGGTGAGTCAAGTGGGATTTGTGTCCTGATCATTACCACCAAGTATCATCAAGATTGGGTGAAAAAATATTTGCTGGTATTTCGGAAACTCGTTATTTCTTAGAAGCTTGGCAACCCCTCTCAATGAAAGTGCTTTTCCACAGTCTGTGCATACAGATACTTGAAGAGGAAAAAAACCATAGATACTAAACTGAGTACTCGTTTATTTTGTCAAGTTTCAAAGAGCTACTACAAACCATGTTGAATTTAGACTTCCAAATTCATCTATCTATATAGGAGAGACCAGAGTGAAACCTAAATATAAAAACTGCTACTGTAAACGAACGCTTCAACCTAGAAGAACAAAATTGAGTGAGCCAAGTGGGATTTTTGTACTGATCATTACGACAAAGTATCATCAAGATTGGATGAAAAAATATTTGTTGGTACTTTGGAAACTCGTTATTACTTAGAAGCTTGGCAACCCCTCTCAATCAAAGTGCTTTTCCAGATTCTGTGCCTAGGTCTACTTGAAGAGGAAACAAACCATAGAGACAAAACTGAGAACTCCTTTATTTTGTCAAGTTTAAAAGAGCTACTACAAACCATGTTGGATTTAGAGTTCCAAATTCATCTATCTATATAGGAGAGAACAGAGGGAAACCTAAATATAAAAACTGCTACTGTAAACGAAAGCTTCAACCTAGAAGAACAAAATTTGGTGAGTCAAGTGCGATTTGTGTCCTGATCATTACCACCAAGTATCATCAAGATTGGGTGAAAAAATATTTGCTGATATTTCGGAAACTCGTTATTTCTTAGAAGCTTGGCAACCACTCTCAATGAAAGTGCTTTTCCACAGTCTGTGCATAGAGATACTTGAAGAGGAAAAAAACCATTGATAGTAAACTGAGAACTCCTTTATTTTGTCAAGTTTCAAAGAGCTACTACAAAACATGTTGGATTTAGAGTTCCAAATTCATCTATCTATATAGGAGAGACCAGAGTGAAACCTAAATATAAAAACTGCTACTGTAAACGAACGCTTCAACCTAGAAGAAGAAAATTGAGTGAGCCAAGTGAGATTTGTGTACTGATCATTACCACCACGTATCATCAAGAATGGGTGAGAAAATATTTGCTGGTATTTCGGAAACTCGTAATTTCTTGGAAGCTTGGCAACCCCTTTCAATGAAAGTGCTTTTCCACAGTCTCGGCTTAGGGCTACTTGAAGAGGAAACAAATCATAGACACAAAACAGAGAACTCTTTTATTTTGTCATGTTTCAAAGAACTACTACAAACCATGTTGGATTTAGAGTTTCAAATTAATCTATCTATATAGGAGAGAACAGAGGGAAAACTAAAAATATAAACTGCTACTGTAAACGAACGCTTCAACCTAGAAGAACAAAATGTGGTGAGTCAAGTGGGATTTGTGGAATTGTCATTAACAGCACGTATTATCAAGATTGGGTGAAAAAATATTTGCTGATATTTCGGAAACTCATAATTTCTTGGAAGCTTGGCAACCCCTTTCAATGAAAGTGCTTTTCCACAGTCTCTGCTTAGGGCTACTTGAAGCGGAATCAAATCATTGAGACAAAACTGAAAACTCCTTTATTTTGTCAAGTTTCAAAGAGCTACTACAAACCATGTTGGATTTAGAGTTCCAAATTCATCTATCTATATAGGAGAGACCAGAGTGAAACCTAAATATAAAAACTGCTACTGTAAACGAACGTTTCAACCTAGAAGAACAAAATTTGGTGAGCCAAGTGAGATTCCTGGACTTGTAATTACCACCACGTATCATCAATATTGGGTGGAAAAATATTGGCTGGTATTTCCGAAACTCGTAATTTTTGGATGCTTGGCAACCCCTCTCAATGAAAGTGGTTTTCCACAGTCTCTGCTTAGGGCTACTTGAAGAGGAAACAAATCAAAGAGACAAAACTGAGAACTCTTTTATTTTGTCAAGATTCAAAGAGCTACTAAAAACCATGTTGGATTTAGAGTTCCAAATTCATCTATCTATATAGGAGAGAACAGAGTGAAAACCAAATATAAAAACTGGTACTGTAGACGAACGCTTCAGCCAAGAAGAACAAAATTTGGTGAGCCAAGTGGGATTTGTGTACTGATCATGACCACCAAGTATCATTAAATTTGGGTGAAAAAATATTTGTTGGTACTTTGGAAACTCGTTATTACTTAGAAGCTTGGCAACCCCTCTCAATCAAAGTGCTTTTCCAGAGTCTGTGCCTAGGTCTACTTGAAGAGGAAACAAACCATAGAGACAAAACTGAGAACTCCTTTATTTTGTCAAGTTTAAAAGAGCTACTACATACCATGTTGGATTTAGAGTTCCAAATTCAACTATCTATATAGGAGAGAACAGAGGGAAACCTAAATATAAAAACTGCTACTGTAAAGGAAAGCTTCAACCTAGAAGAACAAAATTTGGTGAGTCAAGTGGGATTTGTGTCCTGATCATTACCATCAAGTATCATCAAGATTGGGTGAAAAAATATTTGCTGGTATTTCGGAAACTCGTTATTTCTTAGAAGCTTGGCAACCCGTCTCAATTAAAGTGCTTTTCCACAGTCTGTGCATAGAGATACTTGAAGAGGAAAAAAACCATAGATACTAAACTGAGAACTCCTTTATTTTGTCAAGTTTCAAAGAGCTACTACAAACCATGTTGGATTTAGAGTTCCAAATTCATCTATCTATATAGGAGAGACCAGAGTGAAACCTAAATATAAAAACTGCTACTGTAAACGAACGCTGCAACCTAGAAGACGAAAATTGAGTGAGCCAAGTGAGATTTGTGTACTGATCATTACCACCACGTATCATCAAGAATGGGTGAAAAAATATTTGCTGGTATTTCGGAAACTCGTAATTTCTTGGAAGCTTGTCAACCCCTTTCAATGAAAGTGCTTTTCCACAGTCTCGGCTTAGGGCTACTTGAAGAGGAAACAAATGATAGAGACAAAACAGAGAACTCTTTTATTTTGCCAAGTTTCAAAGAACTACTACAAACCATGTTGGATTTAGAGTTTCAAATTCATCTATCTATATAGGAGAGAACAGAGGGAAAACTAAAATTATAAACTGCTACTGTAAACGAAAGCTTCAACCTAGAAGAACAAAATGTGGTGAGTCAAGTGGGATTTGTGGAATTGTCATTAACAGCACGTATTATCAAGATTGGGTGAAAAAATATTTGCTGGTATTTCGGAAACTCATAATTTATTGGAAGCTTGTCAACCCCTTTCAATGAAAGTGCTTTTCCACAGTCTCTGCTTAGGGCTACTTGAAGCGGAATCAAATCATTGAGACAAAACTGAGAACTCCTTTATTTTGTCAAGTTTCAAAGAGCTACTACAAACCATGTTGGATTTAGAGTTCCAAATTCATCTATCTATATAGGAGAGACCAGAGTGAAACCTAAATATAAAAACTGCTATTGTAAACGAAAGCTTCAACCTAGAAGAACAAAATTTGGTGAGTCAAGTGGGATTTGTGTCCTGATCATTACCACCAAGTATCATCAAGTTTGGGTGAAAAAATATTTGCTGGTATTTCGGAAACTCGTTATTTCTTAGAAGCTTGGCAACCCCTCTCAATGAAAGTGCTTTTCCACAGTCTGTGCATAGAGATACTTGAAGAGGAAAAAAACCATAGATACTAAACTGAGAACTCCTTTATTTTGTCAAGTTTCAAAGAGCTACTACAAACCATGTTGGACTTAGAGTTCCAAATTCATCTATCTATATAGGAGAGACCAGAGTGAAACTTAAACATAAAAACTGCTATTGTAAACGAACGTTTCAACCTAGAAGAACAAAATTTGGTGAGCCAAGTGAGATTTGTGGACTTGTAATTACCACCACGTATCATCAAAATTGGGTGGAAAAATATTGGCTGGTATTTCAAAAACTCGTAATTTTTGGAAGCTTGGCAACCCCTCTCAATGAAAGTGGTTTTCCACAGACTCTGCTTAGGGCTACTTGAAGAGGAAACAAATCAAAGAGACAAAACTGAGAACTTCTTTATTTTGTCAAGATTCAAAGAGCTACTAAAAACCATGTTGGATTTAGAGTTCCAAATTCATCTATCTATATAGGAGAAAACAGAGTGAAACCCCAATATAAAAACTGGTACTGTAGACGAACGCTTCAGCCTAGAAGAACAAAATTTGGTGAGCCAAGTGGGATTTGTGTACTGATCATGACCACCAAGTATCATCAAGATTGGGTGAAAAAATATTTGCTGGTATTTCGGAAACCTTATTTCTTAGAAGCTTGGCAACCCCTCTCAATGAACGTGCTTTTCCATAGTCTGTGCCTAGGGCTAGTTGAAGAGGAAACAAACCATAGTGACAATACTGAGATCTCCTTTATTTTGTCAAGTTTCAAAGAGCTACTACAAACCATGATAGATTTAGAGTTCCAAATCAATCTATATATACAATAGAGAACAAAGGGAAACCTAAATATAAAAACTGCTACTGTAAACGAACGCTTCAACCTAGAAGAACAAAATTGAGTGAGCCAAGTGGGATTTTTGTACTGATCATTACGACAAAGTATCATCAAGATTGGGTGAAAAAATATTTGTTGGTACTTTGGAAACTCGTTATTGCTTAGAAGCTTGGCAACCCCTCTCAATCAAAGTGCTTTTCCAGAGTCTGTGCCTAGGTCTAATTGAAGAGGGAACAAACCATAGAGAGAAAACTGAGAACTCCTTAATTTTGTCAAGTTTAAGAGAGCTACTACAAACCATGTAGTATTTAGAGTTCCAAATTCATCTATCTATATAGGAGAGAACAGAGGGAAACCTAAATATAAAAACTGCTACTGTAAACGAAAGCTTCAACCTAGAAGAACAAAATTTGGTGAGTCAAGTGGGATTTGTGTCCTGATCATTACCACCAAGTATCTTCAAGATTGGTTGAAAAAATATTTGCTGGTATTTCGGAAACTCATTATTTCTTAGAAGCTTGGCTACCCCTCTTAATGAAAGTGTTTTTCCCCAGTCTGTGCCTAGGGCTACTTGAAGAGGAAACAAACTAAAGAGACAAAACTGAGAACTCCTTTATTTTGTCCAGTTTCAAAGAGCTACTACAAACCATGTTGGATTTAGAGTTCCAAATTCATCTATCTATATAGGAGAGAACAGAGTGAAAACTAAAAATAAAAACGGCTACTGTAAATGAACGCTTCAACCTAGAAGAACAAAATGTGGTGAGCCAAGTGGAATTTGTGTACTTGTCATTACCACCACGTATCATTAACATTGGGTGAAAAACTATTTGCTGGTATTTAGGAAACTCGTTATTTCCTAGAAGCTTGGCAACCCCTCTCAATGAAAGGGCTTTTCCAGAGTCTGTGTCTAGGGCTACTTGAAGAGGAAACAAACCATTGAGACAAAACTGAGAGCTCCTTTATTTTGTCTAGTTTCAAAGAGCTATTACACACCATATTGGATTTAGAGTTCCAAATTCATCTATCTATATAGGAAAGAAAAGAGGGAAACCTAAAAATAAAAACTGCTAATGTAGACGAACGCTTCAATCTGGAAGAACAAAATTTGGTGGGCCAAGTGGGATTTGTGTACTGATCATTACCACCAAGTATCATCAACATTGGGTGAAAAAATATTTTCTGGTGTTTCAAATACTTGTTATTTCTAAGAAACTTGGCAACCAAGCAAATGAAAGTGCTTTTCCACAGTCTCTGATTAGGGCTACATAAAGCGGAAACAAATCATAGAGACAAAACTGAGAACTCCTTTATTTTGTCAAGTTTCAAAGAGCTACTACAAACCATGTTGAATTTAGAGTTCCAAAATCATCTATCTATATACTAGAGAACAGAGGGAACCTAAAAATATAAACTGCTACTCTAAACGAACGCTTCAACCTAGAAGAACAAAATTTGGTGAGTCAAGTGGAATTTGTGTACCGATCATTACCACCAAGTATCATCAAGATTGGGTGAAAAAAGTATTTGCTGGTATTTCGTAAACTCGTTATTTCTTAGATGCTTGGCCACCCCTCTCAATGAAAGTGCTTTTCCACAGTCTGTGCCTAGGGCTACTTGAAGAGGAAACAAACTATAGAGACAAAACTGAGAACTCCTTTATTTTGTCCAGTTTCAAAGAGCTACTAATAACCATGTTGGATTTAGAGTTCCAAATTCATCTATCTATATAGGAGAGAACAGAGTGAAAACTAAAAATATAAACGGCTACTGTAAATGAACGCTTCAACCTAGAAGAACAAAATGTGGTGAGCCAAGTGGGATTTGTGTACTTGTCATTACCACCACGTATCATCAACATTGTGTGAAAAAATATTTGCTGGTATTTCAGAAACTTGAAATATCTTGGATGCTTGGCAACCCTTTTCAATGAAAGTGCTTTCCACAGTCGCTGCTTAGGGCTACATGAAGTGGAAACAAACCATAGAGAGAAAACTGAGAACTCCTTTATTTTTTCAAGTTTCAAAGAGCTACTGCAAACCATGTTGGATTTTGAGTTCCAAAATCATCTATCTATATAAGAGAGAACAGAGGGAAACTAAAAATGTAAACTGCAACTGTAAACGAAGGCTTCAAACTAGAAGAACAAAATTTGGTGAGTCAAGTGGGATTTGTGTACCGATCATTACCACCAAGTATCATCAAGATTGGGTGAAAAAATATTTGCTGGTATTTCAGAAACTCATTATTTCTGAGAAGCTTGGCAACCCCTCTCAATGAAAGTGCTTTTCCACAGTCTGTGCCTATGGCTACTTGAAAAGGAAACAATCCATAGAGACAAAACTGAGAACTCCTTTATTTTGTCAAGTTTCAAAGAGCTACTACAAACCATGTTGGATTAACAGTTCCAAATTCATCTATTTATATAGGAGGGAACAGAGTGAAACCTAAAATAAAAACTGCTACTGTAGACGAACGCTTCAACCTAGAAGAACAAAATTTGGTGAGCCAAGTGGGAATTGTGTACTTGTCATTACCACCACGTATCATCAACATTGGGTGAAAAAATATTTGCTGATGTTTCCGAAACTCTTTATTTCTTAGAAGCTTCGCAACCAATCTCAATGAAAGTGCTTTTCCACATCTGTGTTTAGGGCTACTTGAAGAGGAAACAAACCATAGAGACAAAACTGAGAACTCCGTTATTTTGTCAAGTTTCAAAGATCTAATAGAAACCATGTTGGATTTAGAGTTCCAAATTCATCTATCTATATAGGAGAGAACAGACTGAAACCTAAAAATAAAAACTGCTACTGTAAACGAACGCTTCAACCTAGAAGAACAAAATTTGGTGAGCCAAGTAGGTTTTGTGTACTTGTCATTACCACCACGTATCATCAACATTGGGTGAAAAAATATTTGCTGGTATTTCGGAAACTCTTAATTTCTTGGAAACTTGTCAACACATTTCAATGAAAGTTCTTTTCCACAGTCTCTGCTTAGGGCTAGTTGAAGAGGAAACAAAACATAGAGACAAAACTGAGAACTCCTTTTATTTTGTCAAGTTTCAAAGAGATACTACAAACCATGTTGGATTTAGAGTTCCAAATTCATCATCAATAGGAGGGAAAAGAGTGAAACCTAAAAATAAAAACTGCTACTGTAAACAAACGCTTCAACCCTAGAAAAACAAAATTTGGTGAGCCAAGTGGCATTTGTGTACCGATCATTACCACCATGTATCATCAAGATTGGGTGAAAAAATATTTGCTGGTATTTCGGAAAATCGTTATTTTCTTAGAAGCTTGGTCACCCCTCTCAATGAAAGTGCTTTTCCACAGTCTGTGCCTAGGGCTACTTGAGCGGAAACAAACAATAGAGACAAAGCTGAGAACTCCTTTATTTTGTCAAGTTTCAAAGAGCTACTACAAACCATGTTGGATTTAGAGTTCCAAATTCATCTATGTATATAGACGAGAACAGAGTGAAAACTTAAAATTAAAACTGCTACTGTAAATGAACGCTTCAAGCTAGTAGAACAAAATTTGTTCAGCCAAGTTGGATTTGTGTACTTGTCATTACCACCACGTATCATCAACATTGGGTGAAAAATATTTGCTGGTATTTCGGAAACTAGTAATTTCTTGGAAGCTTGGCAACCCCTTTCAATGAAAGTTCTTTTCCACAGTCTCTGCTTAGGGCTACATGAAGCGGAAACAAATCATAGAGACAAAACTGAGAACTCCTTTATTTTGTCAAGTTTCAAAGAGCTATTACACACCATTTTTTATTTAGAGTTCCAAAATCATCTATCTATACAAGAGAGAACAGAGGGAACTTAAAAATATAAACTGCTACTGTAAACGAACGCTTCAAACTAGCAGAACAAAATTTGGTGAGTCAAGTGGGATTTGTGTACCGATCATTACCACCAAGTATCATCAAGATTGGGTAAAAAAATATTTGCTGTTTTTCGGAAACTCGTTATTTCTTAAAAGCTTGGCAACCCCTCTCAATGAAAGTGCTTTTCCACACTCTGTGCCTAGGGCTACTTGAAGAGGAAACAAACCATAGAGACAAAACTGGGAACTCCTTTATTTTGTCAGGTTTCAAAGAGCTACTACAAACCATGTGGGATTTAGAGTTCCAAATTCATCTATCAATATAGGAGAGAACAGAGTGAAAACTAAAAATAAAAACTGCTACTGTAAACGAACGCTTCAACCTAGAAGAACAAAATTTGGTGAGCCAAGTGGGATCTGTGTACTTGTCAATTCCACCACGTATCACCAACATTGGGTGAAAAAGTCTTTGCTGGTATTTCAGAAACTCGTAATTTCCTGGAAGCTTGGCAACCCTTTTCAATGAAAGTGCTTTCCCACAGTTGCTGCTTAGGGCAACATGAGGCAGAAACAAATCATAGAGAGAAAACTGAGAACTTCTTTATTTTTTCAAGTTTCAAAGAGCTACTACAAACCATGTTGGATTTAGAGTTCCAAAATCATCTATCTATTTAAGAGAGAACAGTGGGAAACTAAAAATGTAAACTGCTACTGTAAACAAACGCTTCAAACTAGAAGAACAAAATTTATTGAGTCAAGTGGGATTTGTGTACCGATCATTACCACCAAGTATCATCAAGATTGGGTGAAAAAATATTTGCTGGTATTTCGGGAACTCATTATTTCTTAGAAGCTTGGCCACCCCTCTCAGTGAAAGTGCTTTTCCACAGTCTGTTCCTAGGGCTACTTGAAGAGGAAACAAACCATAGAGACAATACTGAGAACTCCTTTATTTTGTCAAGTTTCAAAGAGCTACTACAAACCATTTGTATTTAGAGTTCCAAATTCATCTATCTATATAGGAGAGAACAGAGTGAAAACTAAAAATAAAAACTGCTATTGTAAACGAACGCTTCAAACTTGAAGAACAAATGTGGTGAGCCAAGTGGGATTTGTGTATTTGTCATTACCACCACGTATCATCAACATTGGGTGAAAAAATATTTGCTGGTATTTCGGAAACTCGTTATTTCTTGGAAGCTTGGCAACCCCTCTCAATGAAAGTGCTTTACCACAGTCTGTGCCTAGGGCTACTTGCAGAGGAAACAAACCATAGAGACAAAACTGAGAATCATTTATTTTGTCAATTTTCAAAGAGCTACTAGAAACCATGTTGGATTTAGAGTTCCAAATTCATCATCTATGTAGGAGAGAAAAGAGTGAAACCTACAAATAAAAACTGCTAGTGTAAACGAACGCTTCGACCTAGAAGAACAAAATTCGGTGAGACAAGTGGGATCTGAGTACTTGTCATTACCACCACGTATCACCAACATTGGGTGAAAAAATGTTTGCTGGTGTTTCAGAAACTCGTAATTTCTTGGAAGCTTGGCAACCCCTTTCAATGAGAGTGCTTTCCCACAGTCTCTGCTTAGTTCTACATGAAGCGGAAACAAATCATAGAGACAAAACTGAGAACTCCTTTATTTTGTCAAGTTTCAAAGAGCTACTACAAACCATGTTGGATTTAGAGTTCCAAATTAATCTATCTATATAGGAGAGAACAGAGGGAACCTAAAAACATAAACTGCTACTGTAAACGAACGCTTCAACCTAGAAGAACAAAATTTGTTGAGTCAAGTTTGATTTGTGTTCCGATCATTACCACCAAGTATCATCAAGATTGGGTAAAAAAAATGTTTGCTGGTATTCTGGAAACTCGTTATTTCTTAGAAGCTTGGCAACCCTCTCAATGAAAATGCTTTTCCACAGTCTGTGCCTAGGTCTACTTAAAGAGGAAACAAACCATAGAGACAAAACTGAGAACTCCTTTATTTTGTCAAGTTAGAAAGATCTACTACAAACCATGTTGTATTTAGAGTTCCAAATTCATCTATCTATATAGGAGAGAACAGAGTGAAACATAAAAATAAAAACTGCTACTGTAAACGTACGCTTCAACCTGGAAGAAGAAAATTTGGTGAGTCAAGTGGGATTTGTGAACAGATCATTACCACCACGTATCATCAAGATTGGGTGAAAAAATATTTGCTGGTATTTCGGAAACTCGTTATTTCTTAGAAGATTGGCAACCCCTCTCAATGAAATTGCTTTTCCACAGTCTGTGCCTAGGGCTAATTGAAGAGGAAACAAACCATAGAGACAAAACTGAGAACACTTTTATTTTGTCAATTTTCAAAGAGCTACTACAAACCACGTTGGATTTAGAGTTCCAAATTCATCTATCTCTATACGAGAGAACAGAGTGAAACCTAAAAATAAAAACTGCTACTGTAAACGAACGCTTCAACCTAGAAGAACAAAATTTGGTGATCAAGTGTGATTTGTGTACTTGTCATTACCAGCACGTATATTCAACATTGGGTGAAAAAATATTTGCTGGTATTTCAGAAACTCGTAATTTCTTGGAAGCTTGGCAACCCCTTTCAATGAGAGTGCTTTCCCACAGTCTCTGCTTAGGGCTACATGAAGCGCAAACAAATCATAGAGACAAAACTGAGAACTCCTTTATTTTTTCAAGTTTCAAAGAGCTACTACATACCATGTTGGATTTAGAGTTCCAAAATCATCTATAAATATAGGAGAGAACAGAGGGCACCAAAAAATATAAACTGCTACTGTAAACGAACGCTTCAACAAAGAAGAACAAAATTTGGTGAGTCAAGTGGGATTTGTGTACCGATCATTACCACCATGTATCATCAAGATTGGGTGAAAAAATATTTGCTGGTATTTCGGAAACTCGTTATTTCTTAGAAGCTTGGCCACCCCTCTCAATGAAAGTGCTTTTCCACAGTCTGTGCCTAGAGCTACTTGAGAGGAAACAAACCATAGAGACAAAACTGAGAACTCCTTTATTTTGTCAAGTTTCAAAGAGCTACTGCAAACCATGTTGGATTTAGAGTTCCAAATTCATCTATGTATATAGACGAGAACAGTGTGAAAACTAAAAATAAAAACTGCTACTGTAAACGAACGCTTCAAGCTAGTAGAACAAAATTTGTTGAGCCAAGTGGGATTTGTGTTGTTGTCATTACCACCATGTATCATCAACATTGGGTGAAAAATATTTGCTGGTATTTCGGAATATCGTTATTTCTTGGAACCTTGGCAACCCCTTTCAATGAAAGTGCTTTCCACAGTCTCTGCTTATGGCTACATGAAGTGGAAACAAATCATAGAGACAAAACTGAGAACTCCTTTATTTTTTCAAGTTTCAAAGAACTACTACAAACCATGTTGGATTTAGAATTCCAAATTCATCTATCTATATAGGAGAGAACAGAGTGAAACCTAAAAATAAAAACTGCTACTGTAAACGAAAGCTTCAACCTAGAAAAACAAAATTTGGTGAGACAAGTGGGATTGGTGTACTTGTCATTACCACCATGTATCATCAACTTTAGGTGAAAAAATAATTGCTGGTTTCGGAAACTCGTAATTTCTTGGAAGCTTGGCAACCCCTTTCAATGAAAGTGCTTTTCCACAGTCTCTGCATAGGGCTACATGAAGCAGAAACAAATCATACAGACAAAACTGAGAACTCCTTTTTTTGTCAATTTTCAAAGAGCTACTGCAAACCATGCTGGATTTAGAGTTCCAAATTCATCATCTATATAGGAGAGAAAAGAGTAAAACCTAAAACTAAAAACTGCTAGTGTAAACGAATGCTTCAACATAGAAGATCAAAATTTGTTGAGCCAAGTGGGATCTGTGTACTTGTCATTACCACCACGTATCACCAACATTGGGTGAAAAAATATTTGCTAGTATTTCAGAAACTCGTAATTTCTTGGATGCTTGGCAACCCCTTTCAATGAAAGTGCTTTCTCACAGTTTCTGCATAGGGCTACATGAAACGGAAACAAATAATAGAGACAAAACTGAGAACTCCTTTATTTTTTCAAGTTTCAAATAGCTACAACAAACCATGTTGGATTAAGAGTTCCAAAATCATCTATCTATATAGGAGAGAAGAGAGGGAACCTAAAAATATAAACTGCTTCTGTCAACGAACGCTTCAACCTAGGAGAACAAAATTTGGTGACCCAAGTGGGATTTGTGTACTGATCATTACCACCAAGTATCATCAAGATTGGGTGAAAAATATTAGCTGGTATTTCGAATACTCTTTATTTCTTAGAAGCTTGGCAACCCCTCTCATTGAAAGTGCTTTTCCACAGTCTCTGCCTAGGGCTACTTGAAGAGGAAACAAACCATAGAGACAAAATTTAGAACTCCTTTATTTTGTCATGTTTCAAAAAGCTACTCCAAACCACGTTGGATTTAGAGTTCCAAATTCATCTATCTGTATAGGAGAGAAAAGAGTGAAACCTAAAAATATAAAGTGCTACTGTAAACGAACGCTTCAACCTAGAAGAAAAAATTTGGTGAGCCAAGTGGGATCTGTGTACTTGTCATTACCACCACGTATCACCAATATTGGGTGAAAAAAATATTTGCTGGTATTTCAGTAACTCGTAATTTCTTGGAAGCTTGGCAACCCCTTTCAATGAGAGTGCTTTCCCACAGTCTCTGCTTAAAGCTACATGAAGCGGAAACAAATCATAGAGACAAAACTGAGAACTCCTTTATTTTGTCAAGTTTCAAAGAGCTACTACAAACCATGTTGGATTTAGAGTTCCAAATTCATCTATCTATATAGGAGAGAACAGAGGGAACCTAAAAACATAAACTGCTACTGTAAACGAACGCTTCAACCTAGAAGAACAAAATTTGGTGAGTCAAGTGGGATTTGTGTTCCGATCATTACCACCAAGTGTCATCAAGATTGGGTGAAAAAAATGTTTGCTGGTATTTTGGAAACTCGTTATTTCTTAGAATCTTGGCAACCCTCTCAATAAAAATGCTTTTCCACAGTCTGTGCCTAGGTCTACTTAAAGAGGAAACAAACCATAGAGAGAAAACTGAGAACTCCTTTATTTTGTCAAGTTAGAAAGATCTACTACAAACCATGTTGTATTTAGAGTTCCAAATTCATCTATCAATATAGGAGAGAACAGAGTGAAACATAAAAATAAAAACAGCTACTGTAAACGTACGCTTCAACCTGGAAGAAGAAAATTTGGTGAGTCAAGGGGGATTTGAGAACAGATCATTACCACCACGTATCATCAAGATTGGGTGAAAAAATATTTGCTGGTATTTCGGAAACTCGTTATTTCTTAGAAGATTGGCAACCCCTCTCAATGAAATTGCTTTTCCACAGTCTGTGCCTAGGGCTACTTGAAGAGGAAACAAACCATAGAGATAAAACTGAGAACACTTTTATTTTGTCAATTTTCAAAGAGCTACTACAAACCACGTTGGATTTAGAGTTCCAAATTCATCTCTCTCTATACGAGAGAACAGAGTGAAACCTAAAAATAAAAACTGCTACTGTAAACGAACGCTTCAACCTAGAAGAACAAAATTTGGTGAGCCAAGTGTGATTTGTGTACTTGTCATTATCAGCACGTATATTCAACATTGGGTGAAAAAATATTTGCTGGTATTTCGGAAACTCGTAATTTCTTGGAAGCTTGGCAACCCCTTTCAATGAAAGTGCTTTTACACAGTCTCTGCTTAGGGCTACATGAAGCGGAAACAAATCATAGAGACAAAACTGAGAACTCCTTTATTTTTTCAAGTTTCTAAGAGCTACGACAAACCATTTTGGATTTAGAGTTCCAAATTCATTTATCTATATAGGAGAGAACAGAGGGAACCTAAAAATATAAATTGCTACTGTAAACGAATGCTTCAAACTAGGCGAACAAAATTTGGTGAGTCAAGTGGGATTTGTGTACCGATCATTACCACCAAGTATCATCAAGATTGGGTGAAAAAATATTTGCTGGTATTTCGAAAACTCGTTTTTTCTTAGAAGCTTGGCTACCCCTCTAAATGAAAGTTCTTTTCCACAGTGTGTGCCTAGGGCTACTTCAAGAGGAAACAAACCATAGAGACAAATCTGAGAACTCCTTTATTTTGTCAAGTTTCAAAGAGCTATTACACACCATTTTGGATTTAGAGTTCCAACTTCATCTATCTTTATAGGATAGAACAGAGGGAACCTAAAATATAAACTGCTACTGTAAAGGAATGCTTCAACCAAGAAGAACAAAATTTGGTGAGTCATGTGGGATTTGTGTACCGATCATTACCACCAAGTATCATCAATATTGGGTGAAAAAATATTTGCTGGTATTTCGGAAACTCCTTATTTCCTAGAAGCTTGGCAACCCCTTTCAATGAAAGTGCTTTTCCACAGTCTCTGCTTAGGGCTACTTGAAGCAGAAACAAATCATAGAGACAAAACTGAGAACTCCTTTATTTTGTCAATTTTCAAGAGCTACTACAAACCATGTTGGATTTAGAGTTCCAAAATCATCTATCTATATAGGAGAGGAGAGAGGGGACCTAAAAGTATAAACTGCTACTGTAAACGAACGCTTCAACCTAGAAGAACAAAATTTGGTGAGTCAAGTGGGATTTGTGTACCGATCATTACCACCAAGTACCTTCAAGATTGTATGAAAAAATATTTGCTGGCATTTCGGAAACTCGTTTTTTCTTAAAAGCTTGGCAACCCCTCTCAATGAAATTGCTTTTCCACAGTCTGTGCCTAGGGCTACATGAAGAGGAAACAAACCATAGAGACAAAACTGAGAACTCCTTTATTTTGTTAAGTTTCAAAGAGCTACTACAAACAATGTTGGATTTAGAGTTCCAAATTCATCTATCTATATAGGAGAGAACAGAGGGAAACCTAAATATTAAAACTGCTACTGTAGACGAACGCTTCAACCTAGAAGAACAAAATTTGGTGAGCCAACTGGGATTTTTGTAGTGATCATTACCACCAAGTATCATCAAGATTGGGTGAAAAAATATTTGCTGGTATTCGTAAACTCGTTATTTTTTAGAAGCTTGGCAAACCCTCTCAATGAAAGTGCTTTTCCACAGTCTCTGCTTAGGGCTACTTGAAGCGGAAACAAATCATAGAGACAAAACTGAGAACTCCTTTATTTTGTCAGTTTTCAAAGAGCTACTACAAACCATGTTGGATTTAGAGTTCCAAATTCATCATCTATATAGGAGAAAACAGAGTGAAACGTAAAAATAAAAACTGCTACTGTAAACGAACGCTTCAACCTAGAAGAACAAAATTTGGTGCACCAAGTGGGATCTGTGTACTTGTCATTACCAGCACGTATCACCAACATTGGGTGAAGAAATATTTGCTGGTATTTCTGGAACTCGTAATTTCTTGGAAGCTTGGCAACCCCTTTCAATGAAAGTACTTTTCCACAGTCTCTGCTTTGGGCTACATGAAGCGGAAACAAATCATAGAGACAAAACTGAGAACTCCTTTATTTTGTCAAGTTTCAAAGAGCTACTACAAACCATATTGGATTTAGAGTTCCAAAATCATCTATCTATTTCGGAGATAACAGAGGGAACCTAAAAATATAAACTTCTACTGTAAACGAACGCTTCAATCTAGAAGAACAAAATTTAGTGAGTCAAGTGGGATTTGTGTACCGATCATTACCACCAAGTATCATCAAGATTGGGTGAAAAAATATTTGCTGGTATTTCCGAAAGTCGTTATTTCTTTGAAGCTTGGCAACCCCTCTCAATGAAAGTGCTTTTCCACAGTCTCTGCTTAGGGCTACGTGGAAGCGGAAACAAATCTTAGAGACAAAACTGAACACTCCTTTATTTTGTCAGTTTTCAAAGAGCTACTACAAACTATTATTGATTTAGAGTTCCAAATTCATCATCTATATAGGAGAAAACAGAGTGAAACCTAAAAATAAAAACTGCTACTGTAAACGAACGCTTCTACCTAGAAAAACAAAATTTGTCGAGCCAAGTGGAATCAGTGTACTTGTCATTACCAGCACGTATCACCAACATTGGGTGAAGAAATATTTGCTGGTATTCTGGAACTCGTAATTTCTTCGAAGCTTGCCAACGCCTTTCAATGGAAGTGCTTTTCCACAGTCTCTGCTTAGGGCTACATTAAGCGGAAACAAATGATAGAGACAAAACTGAGAACTCCTTTATTTTGTCAAGTTTCAAAGAGCTACTACAAACCATATAGGATTTAGGGTTCCAAAATCATATATCTATATAGGAGAGAACAGAGGGAACCTAAAAATATAAACTGCTACTGTAAACGAACGCTTCAACATAGAAGAACAAAATTTGGTTAGTCAAGTGGGATTTGTGTACCGATCTCTACCACCAAGTATCATCAAGATTGGGTGAAAAAATATTTGCCGATATTTCAGAAAGTCGTTATTTCTTAGAAGCTTGGCAACCCCTCTCAATGAAAGTGTTTTTCCACAGTCTGTACCTAGGGCTACTTGAAGAGGAAACAAACCATAGAGACAAAACTGAAAACTCATTTATTTTGTCAAGTTACAAAGATCTACTAGAAACCATGTTGGATTTAGAGTTCCAAAATCATCTATCTGTATAGGAGAGAACAGAGTGAAACCAAATAATAAAAACTGCTACTGTAAACGAACGCTTCAACCTAGAAGAACAAAATTTGGTGAGCCAAGTGGGATTTGTGAACTGATCGTTACCACCAAGTATCATCAAGATTGGGTGAAAAAATATTTGCTGGTATTTCGGAAACTCGTTATTTCTTAGAAGCTTGGCATCCCCTTTCAATGAAAGTGCTTTTCCACAGTCACTGCTTAGGGCTACATGAAGCGGAAACAAATCATAGAGACAAAACTGAGAACTCCTTTATTTTGTCAAATTTTAAAGAGCTATTACACACCATTTTGGATTTAGAGTTCCACATTCATCTATCTATATTGGAGAGAACTGAGTGAAAAGTAAATATAAAAACTGCTACTTTAGATGAACGCTTCAACCTAGAAGAACAAAATTTGGTGAGCCAAGAGGGATTGGTGTACCGATCATTATCACCAAGTGTCATCAACATTGGGTGAAAAAATATTTGCTGGTATTTCGGAAACTCGTTATTACTTAGAAGCTTGGCATCCCCTCACAATGAAAGTGATTTTCCACAGTCTGTGACTAGGACTACTTGAAGAGGAAACAAACCATAGAGACAAAACTGCGAACTCCTTTATTTTGTCAAGTTTCAAAGAGCTACTACAAACCATGTTGGATTTAGAGTTCCAAATTCATCTGTCTATATAGGAGAGAACAGAGTAAAATCTAAATATAAAAACTGCTACTGTAGACAAACGCTTCAACCTAGAAGAACAAAATTTGGTGAGCCATGTGGGATTTGTGTACTGATCATTACCAATAAGTATCATCAACATTGGGTGAAAAAATATTTGCGAGTATTTCGGAAACTCGTTATTTCTTAGAAGCTTGGCAACCACTCTAAATGAAAGTGCTTTTCCAATGTCTGTGCATAGGGCTACTTGAAGAGGAAACAAACCATAGAGACAAAAAAGAACTCCTTTATTTTGTCAAGTTTCAAAAAGCTACTACAAACCAAGTTGGATTTTGAGTTCCAAATTAATCTATCTATATTGGAGAGAACAGAGTGAAACATAAATATAAAAACTGCTACTGTAGACGAACGCTTCAACCTAGAAGAACAAAATTTGGTGAGCCAAGTGGGATTTGTATACGGATCATTACCACCATGTAACATCAACTTTGGGTGAAAAAATATTTGCTGGCATTTCGGAAACTCCTTATTTCTTAGAAGATTGGCAACCCCTCTAAATGAAAGTGCTTTTCCACCGTTTGTGCTAAGGCTACTTGAAGAGGAAACAAACCATAGAGACAAAACTGAGAACACCTTTATTTTGTCAAGTTTCAAAGGGCTACTACAAACCATTTTTGATTTAGAGTTCCAAATTCATCTATCTATATAGGAGAGAACAGAGGGAAACCCAAAAATAAAAACTGCTACTGTAAACGAACGCTTCAACCTAGAAGAACAAAATTTGGTGAGCCTAGTGGGATTTTTGTACCGATCATTACCACCAAGTATCATCAACATTGGGTGAAAAAATATTTGCTGGTATTTCAGAAACACGTTATTTCTTTGAAGCTTGGCAACCCCTCTCAATGAAAATGCTTTTCTACAGTCTGTGCCTAGGGCTACTTGAAGAGAAAACAAACCATAGAGACAAAACTGCGAACTCCTTTATTTTGTCAAGTTTCAAAGAGCTACAAAAAACAATGTTGGATTTATAGATGCAAATTCATCTATCTATATAGGAGAGAACACCGTGACGCCTAAATATAAAAACTGCTACTGTAGACGAACGATTGAACGTAGAAGAACAAAATTTGGTGAGCCAAGTGGGATTTGTGTACTGATCTTTACCACCACGTATCATCAAGATTGGGTGAAAAAATATTTGCAGGTATTTCGGAAACTCGTAATTATTTAGAAATTTGGCAACACCTTTCAATGAAAAGTGCTTTTCCACAGTCTCTGCTTAGGGCTACTTGAAGAGGTAACAAATCATCGAGGCTAAACTGACAACTCCTTTATTTTGTCAAGTTTCAAGAGCTACTACAAACCATCTTTGATTTAGAGTTCCAAATTCATCCATCTTTATAGGAGAGAACAGAGTAAAACCTAAAAATAAAAACTGTTACTGTAAACGAACGCATCAAGCTAGAAGAACAAAATTTGGTGAGCCAAGTGGGATTTGTGTACTTGTCATTAACACCACGTACCATCAAGATTGGGTGAAAAAATATTTGCTGGTATTTCGGAAACTCGTAATTTCTTGGAAGCTTGGCCACCCCTTTCAAGGAAAGTGCTTTTCCACAGTCTGTGCCTAGGGCTACTTGAAGAGGAAACAAACCATAGAGACAAAACTGAGAAGTACTTTATTTTGTCAAGTTTCAAAGAGGTACTACAAACCATGTTGGATTTAGAGTTCCAAATTCATCTATCTATATAGGAGAGAACAGAGGGAAACCTAAAAATAAAAACTGCTACTGTAAATGAACGCTTCAAACTAGAAGAACAAAATTTGGTGAGTAAAGTGGGATTTGTGTACTGATCCTTACCACCAAGTATCATCAACATTGGGTGAAAAAATATTTGCTGGTATCTCGGAAACACGTTATTTCTTAGAAGATTGGCAACCCCTCTCAATGAAAGTGCTTTTCCACTGTCTGTGCCTAGGGCTACTTGAAGAGGAAACAAACCATAGAGACAAAACTGCGAACTCCTTTATTTTGTCAAGTTTCAAAGAGCTACTACAAACCTTGTTGGATTTAGAGTTCCTAATTCATCTATCTATATAGGAGAGAACAGAGTGAAACCTAAATATAAAAATTTCAACTGTTCACGAAAGCTTCAACATAGAGAACAAAATTTGCTGAGCAAAGTGGGATTTGTGTACTGATCATTACCACCAAGTATCATCAAGATTGGGTGAAAAAATATTTGCTGGTATTTCGGAAACTTGTTATTTCTTAGATGCTTGGCAACCCCTCTCAATTAAAGTGTTTTTCCACTGTCTGTGCTTAGGGCTACTTGAAGAGGAAACAAATCATAGAGACAAAACTTAGAACTCCTTTATTTTGTCAAGTTTCAAAGAGCTACTACAAACCATGTTGGATTTTGAGTTCCAAATTCATCTATCTATATTGGAGAGAACAGAGTGAAACATAAATATAAAAACTGCTACTGTAGACGAACGCTTCAACCTAGAAGAACAAAATTTGGTGAGCCAAGTGGGATTTGTATACTGATCATTACCACCAAGTAACATCAACTTTGGGTGACAAAAATATTTGCTGGTATTTCGGAAAATCCTTATTTCTTAGAAGCTTGGCAACCCCTGTCAATGAAAGTGCTTTTCCACCGTTTGTGCATAAGGCTACTTGAAGAGGATCAAACCATAGAGACAAAACTGAGAACACCTTTATTTTGTCAATTTTCAAAAAGTTACTACAAACCATGTTGGATTTAGAGTTCCAAATTCATCTATCTATATAAGAGAGAACAGAGGGAAACCAAAAAATATAAACTGCTATTGTAAACGAACGCTTCAACCGCGAAGAACAAAATTCGGCGAGTCAAGTGGGATTCGTGTACCGATCATTACCACCAAGTACCATCAAGATTGGGTGAAAAAATATTTGCTGGTATTTCGGAAACTCGTTATTTCTTAGAAGCTTGGCATCCCCTCTCAATGAAAGTGCTTTTCCACAGGCTCTTCCTAGGGCTACTTTAAGAGGAAACAAACCATATAGACAAAACTGAGCACTTCTTTATTTTGTCAAGTTTCAAAGAGCTACTACAATCATGTTGGATTTAGAGTTCCAAATTAATCTATCTATATAGGAGAGAACAGAGGGAAACCTAAAAATAAAAACTGCTATTGTAAACGAACGCTTCAACCTGGAAGAACAAAATTTGGTGAGCCAAGTGGGATTTGTGTACTTGTCATTACCACCACGTATCATCAACATTCGGTGAAAAAATATTTGCTGCTATTTCGGAAACTCATTCTTTCTTGGAAGCTTGGCAACCCCTTTCAATGAAAGTGCTTTCCCACAGTCTCTGCTTAGGGCTACATGAAGTGGAAACAAATAATAGAGACAAGACTGAAAACTCCTTTACATTGTCAAGTTTCAAAGAGCAATTACACACCATGCTGGATTTAGAGTTCCAAATTCATCAATCTTTATAAGAGACAACAGAGTGAATCCTAAATATAAAAACTGCTACTGTAAACGAACGCTTCAACCTAGAAGAACAAACTTTGGTGAGCCAAGTGGGATTTGTGTATTGATCATTACCACCAAGTATCATCAAGATTGGGTGAAATAATATTTGCAGGTATTTCGGAAACTCGTTATTTCTTAGAATCTTGGCAACCCCTCTCAATGAAAGTGCTTTTCCACAGTCTGTGCCTAGGGCTACTTGAAGAGGAAACAAACCATAGAGAAAAAACTGAGAACTCCTTTATTTTGTCAAGTTTCAAAGAGCTACTACAAGCCATGTTGGATTTAGAGTTCCAAATTCACCTATCCATATAGGAGTGAACAGAGTGAAACCTAAATATAAAAACTGCTACTGTAGACGAACGCGTCAACGTAGAAGAACAAACTTTTGTGAGCCAAGTGGGATTTGTGTACTGATCATTACCAACAAGTATCATCAAGACTGGGTGAAGAAATATTTGCTGGTATTTCGGAAACTCGTTATTTCTTAGAAGCTTGGCAACTCCTTTCAATGAAAGTGGCTTTCCACACTCTGTCACTAGGGCTATTGAAGAGGAAACAAACCATAGAGATAAAACTGAGAACACCTTTATTTTGTCAAGTTTCAAAGAGCTACTACAAACCATGTTGGATTTAGAGTTCCAAATTCATCTATCTATATAGGAGAGAACAGAGTGAAACCTAAAAATAAGAACTGCTACTGTAAATGAACGCTTGAACCTAGAAGAACAAAATTTGGTGAGCCAAGTGGGATTTGTGTATTTGTCATTACCACCACGTATCATCAACATTGGGTGAAAAATATTTGCTGCTATTTCAGAAACTCATATATTCTTGGAAGCTTGGCAACCCATTTCAAAGAAATTGCTTTCCCACAGTCTCTGCTTAGGGCTACATGAAGCAGAAACAAATCATAGAGACAAAACTGAGAACTCCTTTATATTGTCAAGTTTCAAAGAGCTATTACACACCATGTTGGATTTAGAGTTCCAAATTCATCTATCTTTATAGGAGAGAACAATGTGAAACCTAAAAATAAAAACTGCTACTGTAAACGAATGCTTCAAACTAGAAGAACAAACTTTGGTGAGCCAAGTGAGATTTGTGTACTGATCATTACCACCAAGTATCATCAAGATTGGGTGGAAAAATATTTGCTCGTATTTTGGAAACTCGTTATTTCTTAGAAGCATGGACACCCCTCTCAATGAAAGTGCTTTTCCACAGTCTGCTTAGGGCTACATGAAGCGGAAACAAATCATAGAGACAAAACTGAGAACTCCTTTATTTTGTCAAGTTTCAAAGAGCTACCACAAACCATGTTGGATTTAGAGTTCCAAATTCATCTATCTATATAGGAGAGAACAGAGGGAAACCTAAAAATAAAAACTGCTACTGTAAACGAACGCTTCAACCTAGAAGAACAAAATTTGGTGAGCCAAGTGGGATTTGTGTAGAGATCATTACCACCAAGTATCATCGACATTGGGTGAAAAAATATTTGCTGATATTTCGGAAACTCGTTATTTCTTAGAAGCTTGGCAACCCCTCTCAATGAAAGTGATTTTCCACAGTCTGTGCCTAGGGCTACTTGAAGAGGAAACAAACCATAGAGACAAAACAGAGAAGTCCTTAATTTTGTCAAGTTTCAGATGGGTACTACAAACCATGTTGGATTTAGAGTTCCAAATTCATCTATCTATATAGGAGAGAACAGAGGGAACCTAAAAATATAAACTGCTACTGTAAACGAACGCTTCAACCTAGACGAACAAAATTTGGTGAGCCATGTGGGATTTGTGTACTTGAAATTGCCACCACGTATGATCAACATTGGGTGGAAAAATATTTGCTGGTGTTTCGGAAACTCGTAATTTCTTGGAAGCTTGTCAACCCCTCTCAATGAAAGTGCTTTTCCACAGTCTGCTTAGGGCTACATGAAGCGGAAACAAATCATAGAGACAAAACTGAGAACTCCTTTATTTTGTCAAGTTTCAAAGAGCTACCACAAACCATGTTGCATTTAGAGTTCAAAATTCATCTATCTAAATAGGAGAGAACAGAGGCAACCTAAAAATATAAACTGCTACTGTAAACGAACGCTTCAACCTAGAAGAACAAAATTTGGTGAGCCAAGTGGGATTTGTGTAGAGATCATTCCCACCAAGTATCATCAAGACTAGGTGAAAAAATATTTTCTGGTATTTCGGAAACTCGTTATTTCTTAGAAGCTTGGACACCGCTGTCAATGAAAGTGCTTTTCCACAGTCTGTGCCTAGGGCTACTTGAAGAGGAAACAATCCATAGAGACAAAACTGAGAACTCGTTTATTTTCTCAAGTTTCAAAGAGCTGCTACAAACCATGTTGGATTTAGTGTTCCAAATTCATATATCTATATAGGAGAGAACAGAGTGAAACCTAAAATGAAAACTGCTACTGTAAACGAACGCTTCAACCTAGAAGAACAAAAGTTGGTGAGCCAAGTGGGATTTGTGCACTGACCATTACCACGAAGTATCATCACGATTGGGTTAAAAAATATTTGCTGGTATTTCGGAAACTCGTTATTTCTTAGAGGCTTGCTACCCCTCTCAATGAAAGTGCTTTTACACAGTCTGTGCCTAGGGCTACTTGAAGAGGAAACAAACCATAGAGACAAAACTGGGAACTCCATTATTTTGTCAAGTTTTAAAAGATACTACAAACCATGTTGGATTTAGAGTTCCATATTCATCAATTTATATAGGAGTGAACAGAGGGAAACTTAAAAATAAAAACTGCTAGTGTAAACGAACGCTTCAACCTACAAGAAGAAAATTTGGTAAGCAGTGGGATTTGAGTACTGATCATTACCACAAAGTATCATCAAGATTGGGTGAAAAAAATATTTGCTGGTATTTCGGAAACTCGTAATTTCTTAGAAGCTTGGCATCCCCTCTCAATGAAAGTGCTTTTCCACAGGCTCTTCCTAGGGCTACTTGAAGAGGAAACAAACCATATAGAAAAAACTGAGCACTTCTTTATTTTGTCAAGTTACAAAGAGCTACTAAAATCATGTTGGATTTAGAGTTTCAAATTTATCTATCTATATAGGAGAGAACAGAGGGAAACCTAAAAATAAAAACTGCTACTGTATACGAACGCTTCAACCTAGAAGAACAAAATTTGGTGAGCCAAGTGGGATTTGTGTACTTGTCATTACCACCCCGGATCATCAACATTTGGTGAAAAAATATTTGCTGCTATTTCGGAAACTCATTCTTTCTTGGAAGCTTGGCAACCCCTTTCAATGAAAGTGCTTTCCCACAGTCTCTGCTTAGGGCTACATGAAGCGGAAACAAATAATAGAGAAAAGACTGAAAACTCATTTACATTGTCAAGTTTCAAAGAGCAATTACACACCATGCTGGATTTAGAGTTCCAAATTCATCAATCTTTATAAGAGAGAACAGAGTGAATCCTAAATATAAAAACTGCTACTGTAAACGAACGCTTCAACCTAGAAGAACAAACTTTGGTGAGCCAAGTGGGATTTGTGTACTGATCATTACCAACAAGTATCATCAAGACTGGGTGAAGAAATATATGCTGGTATTTCGGAAACTCGTTATTTCTTAGAAGCTTGGCAACCCCTTTCAATGAAAGTGGCTTTCCACACTCTGTCACTAGGGCTACTTGAAGAGGAAACAAACCATAGAGATAAAACAGAGAACACCTTTATTTTGTCAAGTTTCAAAGAGCTACTACAAACCATGTTGGATTTAGAGTTCCAAATTCATCTATCTATATAGGAGAGAACAGAGTGAAACCTAAAAATAAGAACTGCTACTGTAAACGAACGCTTGAACCTAGAAGAACAAAATTTGGTGAGCGAAGTGGGATTTGTGTACTTGTCATTACCACCACGTATCATCAACATTTGGTGAAAAAATATTTGCTGCTATTTCAGAAACTCATATATTCTTGGAAGCTTGGCAACCCATTTCAAATAAAGTGCTTTCCCACAGTCTCTGCTTAGGGCTACATGAAGCAGAAACAAATCATAGAGAAAAAACTGAGAACTCCTTTATATTGTCAAGTTTCAAAGAGCTATTACACACCATGGTGGATTTAGAGTTCCAAATTCATCTATCTTTATAGGAGAGAACAAAATGAAACCTAAAAATAAAAACTGCTACTGTAAACGAATGCTTCAAACTAGAAGAACAAACTTTGGTGAGCCAAGTGAGATTTGTGTACTGATCATTACCACCAAGTATCATCAAGATTGGGTGGAAAAATATTTGCTGGTATTTCGGAAACTCGTTATTTCTTAGAAGCTTGGACACCCCACTCAATGCAAGTGCTTTTCCACAGTCTGTGCCTAGGGCTACTTGAAGAGGAAACAATCCATAGAGACAAAACTGAGAACTCGTTAATTTTGTCAAGTTTCAAAGAGCTACTACAAACCATGTTGGATTTAGTGTTCCAAATTCATATATCTATATAGGAGAGAACAGAGTGAAAACTAAAAATGAAAATTGCTACTGTAAATGTACGCTTCAACCTAGAAGAACAAAATTTGGTGAGCCAAGTGGGATTTGTGCACTGATCATTACCACCAAGTATCATCAAGATTGGGTGAAAAAATATTTGCTGGTATTTCGGAAACTCGTTATTTCTTAGAGGCTTGCAACCCCTCTCAATGAAAGTGCTTTTACACAGTCTGTGCCTAGGGCTACTTGAAGAGGAAACAAATCTTGGAGACAAAACTGGGAACTCCATTATTTTGTCAAGTTTCAAAGAGATACTACAAACCATGTTGGATTTAGAGTTCCAAATTCATCCATCTTTATAGGAGAGAACAGAGTGAATCCTAAAAATAAAAACTGGTACTGTAAACGAACGCTTCAACATAGAAGAACAAACTTTGGTGAGCCAAGTGGGATTTGTGTACTGATCATTACCACCAAGTATCATCAAGACTGGGTGAAAAAATATTTGCTGGTATTTCGGAAACTCGTTATTTCTTAGAAGCTTGGACACCCCTCTCAATGAAAGTCTTTTCCACAGTCTGTGCCTAGGGCTACTTGAAGAGGAAACAATCCATAGAGACAAAACTGAGAACTCGTTTATTTTCTCAAGTTTCAAAGAGCTACTACAAACCATGTTGGATTTCGTGTTCCAAATTCATATATCTATATAGGAGAGAACAGAGTGAAACCTAAAAATGAAAACTGCTACTGTAAACGAACGCTTCCACCTAGTAGAACAAAATTTGGTGAGCCAAGTGGGATTTGACTAGTGATCATTACCACAAAGTATCATCAAGATTGGGTGAAAAAATATTTGCTGGTATTTCGGAAACTCCTTATTTCTTAGAGGCTTGGCAACCCCCCTCAATGAAATTGCTTTTCCACAGTCTGTGCCTAGGGCTACTTGAAGAGGAAACAAACCATAGAGACAAAACTGAGAACTCCTTTATTTTTTCAACTTTCAAAGAGCTACTACAAACCATGTTGGATTTAGAGTTCCAAATTCATCTATCTATATAGGAAAGAACAGAATGAAACCTAAAAATAAACACTGCTACTGTAAATGAGCGCTTCAACCTAGAAGAACAAACTTTGGTGAGCCAAGTGGGATTTGTGTATTGATCATTACCACCAAGTATAATCAAGATTGGGTGAAAAAATATTTGCTGGTATTTCGGAAACTCGTTATTTCTTAGAAGCTTGGCAACCCCTCTCAATGAAAGTGATTTTCCACAGTCTGAGCCTAGGGCTACTTGAAGAGGAATCAAACCATAGAGAAAAAACTGAGAACTCCTTTATTTTGTCAAGTTTCAAAGAGCTACTACAAACCATGTTGTATTTAGTGTTCCAAATTCATCTATCCATATAGAAGTGAACAGAGTGAAACCTAAATATAAAAACTGCTACTGTAGACGAACGCGTCAACGTAGAAAAACGAACTTTGGTGAGCCAAGTGTGATTTGTGTACTGATCATTACTACCAAGTATCATCAAGACTGGGTGAAAAAATATTTGCTGGTATTTCGGAAACTCGTTATGTCTTAGAAGCTTGGCAACCCCTCTCAATGAAAGTGCTTTTCCACACTCTGTGCCTAGGGCTATTGAAGAGGAAAAAATCCATAGAGACAAAACTGAAAACTTCTTTATTTTGTCAAGTTTCAAAGAGCTATTACAAACCATGTTGGATTTAGAGTTCCAAATTCATCTATGTATATAGGAGAGAACAGAGTAAAACCTAATTATAAAAACTGCTACTGTAGACGAACGCTTCAACCTAGAAGAACAAAATTTGGTGAGCCCAGTGGGATTTGTGCACTGATCATTACCACCTAGTATCATCAACATTGGGTGAAAAAATATTTGCTGGTATTTCGGAAACTCGTTATTTCTTAGAAGCTTGGCAACCCCTCTCAATGAAAGTGCTCTTCCACAGTCTGTGCTAGGGCTTCTTGAAAGGAAAACAAACCATATAGACAAAACTGAGAACCCCTTTATTTTGTCAAGTATCCAAGAGCTACTACAAACCATCTTGGATTTAGAGTTCCAAATTCATCTATCTATATAGGAGAGAACAGAGTGAAACCTAAATATAAAAACTGGTACTGTAAACGAACGCTTCAACATAGAAGAACAAAATTTGGTGAGCCAAGTGGGATTTGCGTACTGATCATTACCACAAAGTATCATCAAGACTGGGTGAAAAAATATTTGCTAGTATTTTGGAAACTCGTTATTTCTTAGATGCTTGGACACCCCTCTCAATGAAAGTGCTTTTCCACAGTCTGTGCCTTCGGCTACTTGAAGAGGAAACAAACCACAGAGAAAAAAATGAGAATCCTATATTTTGTAAAGTTTCAAAGAGCTACGAGAAACCATGTTGGATTTAGAGTTCCAAATTCATCTATATATATAGGAGAGAACAGAGGGAAACCTAAATATAAAAACTGCTACTGTAGACGAACGCTTCAAACTAGAAAAACAAAATTTGTTGAGCCAAGTGGGATTTGTGTACTGATCATTACCAGCAAGTATCATCAAGATTGGGTGAAAAAATATTTGCTACTATTTCGGAAACTCGTTATTTCTTGGAAGCTTGGCAACCCCTCTATATGAAAGCGCTTTTACACAGTCTGTGCCTAGGGCTACTTTAAGAGTAAACAAACCATAGAGACAAAACTGGGAACTCCATTATTTTGTCAATTTTCAAAGAAGTACTACAAACCATGTTGGGTTTAGAGTTCCAAATTCAACTATCCATATAGGAGAGAACAGAATGAAACCTAAATATAAATACTGCTACTGAAGACGAACGCTTCAACCTAGGAGACAAAATTTGGTGAGCCAAGTGGGATTTGTGTACTGATCATTACCACCTAGTATCATCAACATTAGGTGAAAAAATATTTGCTTGGATTTCGGAAACTCGTTATTTCTTAGAAGCTTTCAACCCCTCTCAATGAAAGTGCTTTTCCACAGTCTGTGCCTAGGGCTATTTGAAGAGGAAACAAACCATAGAGAAAACACTGAGAACTTCTTTATTTTGTCAAGTTTCAAAGAGCTACTACAAACCATGTTGGATTTAGAGTTCCAAATTCATCTATCTATATAGGAGTGAACAGAGTGAAACTTAAATATAAAAACTGCTACTGTAAACGAACGCTTCAACCAAGAAGATCAAAATTTGGTGAGCCAAGTGGTATTGTGTACTTGTCACTACCACCACGTATCATCAACACTGGGTGAAAAAATATTTGCTGGTATTTCGGAAACTCGTTATTTCTTCAAAGCTTGGCAACCCCTCTCAATGAAAGTGCTTTTACATAGTCTGTGCATAGGGCTACTTGAAGAGGAAACAAACCCTAGAGACAAAACTGGGAACTCCATTATTTTGTCAAGTTTCAAAGAGCTACTACAAACCATGTTGGATTTAGAGTTCCACAGTCATCTATCTATATAGGAGAGAACAGAGTGAAACTTAAATATAAAAACTGCTACTGTAGATGAACGCTTCAAAGTAGAAGAACAAAACTTGGTGAGCCAAGTGGGATTTGTGCACTGATCATTACCAACAAGTATCATCAATTTTGGGTGAAAAAATATTTGATGGTATTTCAGAAACTCGTTATTTCTTAGAAGTTTGGCAACCCCTCTCAATGAAAGTGCTTTTACACAGTCTGTGCATAGGGCTACTTGAAGAGGAAACAAACCCTAGAGACAAAACTGGGAACTCCATTATTTTGTCAAGTTTCAAAGAGCTACTACAAACCATGTTGGATTTAGAATTCCAAATTCATCTATCTATGTAGGAGAGAACAGAGTGAAACCTAATTATAAAAATTGCTACTGTTGACGAACGCTTCAAACTAGAAGAACAAAATTTGGTGAGCCAAGTGGGATTTGTGTGCTGATCATTACCACCAAGTATCATCAAGACTGGGTGAAAAAATACTTGCTAGTATTTCGGAAACTCGTTATTTCTTAGAAGCTTGGCAACCCCTCTCAATGAAAGTGCTTTTACAAAGTCTGTGCATAGGGCTACTTGAAGAGGAAACAAACCCTAGAGACAAAACTTGGAACTCCATTATTTTGTCAAGTTTCAAAGAGCTACTACAAACCATGTTGGATTTAGAGTTCCAAATTCATCTACCTATATTGGAGAGAACAGAGGGAAACGTAAATATAAAAACTGCTACTGTAGACGAACGCTTCAACCTAGAAGAACAAAATTTGGTGAGCCAAGTGGGATTTATGTCCTGTTCATTACCACCTAGTATCATCAACATTGGGTGAAAAAATATTTGCTGGTATTTCGGAAACTCGTTATTTCTTAGAAGCTTGGCAACCCCTCTCAATGAAAGTGCTCTTCCACAGTCTGTGCTAGGGCTTCTTGAAGAGAAAACAAACCATAGAGACAAAACTGAGAACCCCTTCATTTTGTCAATTTTCAAAGAGCTACTACAAACCATGTTGGATTTAGAGTTCCAAATTCATCTATCTATATAGAAGAGAACAGAGGGAAACCTAAAAATAAAAACTGCTACTGTAAACGAACGCTTCAACCTAGAAGAACAAAATTTGGTAAGCCAAGTGGGATTTGTGTCCTGATCATTACCACCTAGTATCATCAACATTGGGTGAAAAAATATTTGCTGGTATTTCGGAAACTTGTTATTTCTTAAAAGCTTGGCAACCGCTCTCAATGAAAGTGCTCTTCCACAGTCTGTGCTAGGGCTTCTTGAAGAGAAAACAAACCATAGAGGCAAAACTGAGAACTCCTTTATTTTTTCAACTTTCAAAGAGCTACTACAAACCATGTTGGATATAGAGGTCCAAATTCATCTATCTATATAGGAAAGAACAGAATGAAACCTAAAAATAAAAACTGCTACTGTAAACGAACGCTTCAACCTATAACAACAAACTTTGGTGAGCCAAGTGGGAATTGTGTATTGATCATTACCACCAAGTATCATCAAGATTGGGTGAAAAAATATTTGCTGGTATTTTGGAAACTCGTTATTTCGTAGAAGCTTGGCAACCCCTCTCAATGAAAATGCTTTTCCACAGTCTGTGCCTAGGGCTACTTGAAGAAAAAACAAACCATAGAGGAAAAACTGAGAACTCCTTTATTTTGTCAAGTTTCAAAGAGCTACTACAAACCATGTTGGATTTAGAGTTCCAAATTCATCTATCCATATAGAAGTAAACAGAGTGAAACCTAAATATAAAAACTGCTACTGTAGACGAACGCGTCAACGTAGAAGAACGAACTATGGTGAGCCAAGTGGGATTTTTGTACTGATCAATACTACCAAGTATCATCAAGACTGGGTGAAAAAATATTTGCTGGTATTTCGGAAACTCGTTATGTCTTAGAAGCTTGGCAACCCCTCTCAATGAAAGTGCTTTTCCACACTCTGTGCCTAGGGCTATTTGAAGAGGAAAAAATCCATAGAGACAAAACTGAAACTTCTTTATTTTTCAAGTTTCAAAGAGCTATTACAAACCATGTTGGATTTAGAGTTCCAAATTCATCTATCTATATAGGAGAGAACAGAGTAAAACCTAATTATAAAACCTGCTACTGTGGACGAACGCTTCAAACTAGAAGAACAAAATTTGTTGAGCCAAGTGGGATTTGTGTCCTGATCATTACCACCAAGTATCATCAAGATTGGGTGAAAAAATATTTGCGAGTATTTCGGAAACTCGTTATTTCTTGGAAGCTTGGCAACCCCTCTATATGAAAGTGCTTTTACACAATCTGTGCCTTGGGCTACGTGAAGAGGAAACAAACCATAAAGACAAAACTGGGAACTCCATTATTTTGTCAAGTTTCAAAGAGATACTACAAACTATGTTGGATTTAGAGTTCCAAATTCATCTATCCATATAGGAGAGAAGAGAGTGAAACCTAAAAATAAAAACTGCTACTGTAAACGAACGCTTCAACCTAGAAGAACAAACTTTGGTGAGCCAAGTGGGATTTGTGTACTGATCATTACCACCAAGTATCATCAAGGTTGGGTGAAAAAATATTTGATGGTATTTCGGAAACTCGTTATTTCTTAGAAGCTTGGCAACCCCTCTCAATGAAAGTGCTTTTCCACAGTCCTTGCCTAGGGCTACTTGAAGAGGAAACAAACCATAGAGAAAAAACTGAGAACTCCTTTATTTTGTCAGTTTTCAAAGAGCTACTTCAAGCCATGTTGGATTTAGAGTTCCAAAATCATCCTTCTATATAGGAGTGAACAGAGTGAAACTTAAATATAAAAACTGCTACTGTAGACGAACGCGTCAACGTAGAAGAACGAACTTTGGTGAGCCAAGTTGGATTTGTATACTGATCATTACCACCAAGTATCATCAAGACTGGGTAAAAAAAATAATTGCTGGTATTTCGGAAACTCGTTATTTCTTAGAATCTTGGCAACCCCTCTCAATGAAAGTGCTTTTCCACACTCTGTGTATAGGGCTACGTGAAGAGGAAACAAACCATAGAGACAAAACTGAGAACTCCATTATTTTGTCAAGTTTCAAACAGCTACTACAAACCCTGTTGGATTTAGAGTTCCAAATTCATCTATCTATATAGGAGAGAACAGAGTGAAACCTAAATATATAAACTGCTACTGTAGACGAACGCTTCAACCTAGAAGAACAAAATTTGGTTAGCCAAGTTGGATTTGTGTACTGATCATTACCATCTAGTATCATCAACATTGGGTGAAAAAATATTTGCTGGTATTTCGGAAACTCGTTATGTCTTAGAAGCTTGGACACCCCTCTCAATGAAAGTGCTTTTCCACAGTCTGTGCCTAGGGCTACTTGAAGAAGAAACAATCCATAGAGACAAAACTGAGAACTCGTTTATTTTGTCAAGTTTCAAAGGGCTACTACAAACCATGTTGGATTTAGTGTTCCAAATTCATCTATCTATATAGGAGAGAACAGAGTGAAATCTAAATATGAAAACTGCTACTGTAAACGAACGCTTCAACCTAGAAGAACAAAACTTGGTGAGCCAAGTGGGATTTGTGCACTGATCATTACCACCAAGTATCATCAAGATTGGGTGAAAAAATATTTGCTGGTATTTTGGAAACTCGTTATGTCTTAGAAGTTGGCAACCCCTCTCAATGAAAGTGCTTTTCCACACTCTGTGCCAAGGGCGACTTGAAGAGGAAACGAACCATAGAGACAAAAGTGAGAACTCCTTTATTTTGTCCAGTTTCAAAGAGCTACTACAAACCATGTTGGATTTAGAATTCCAAATTCATCTATCTATGTAGGAGAGAACAGAGTGAAACCTAATTATAAAAACTGCTACTGTTGACGAACGCTTCAAATTAGAAGAACAAAATTGGTGAGCCAAGTGGGATTTGTGTACTGATCATAACCACCAAGTATCATAGAGATTGGGTGAAAAAATATTTCCTAGTATTTCGGAAACTCGTTATTTCTTAGAAGCTTGGCAACCCCTCTCAATGAAAGTGCTTTTCCACAGTCCTTGCCTAGGGCTACTTGAAGAGGAAACAAACCCTAGAGACAAAACTGGGAACTCCATTATTTTGTCAAGTTTCAAAGAGCTACTACAAACCATGTTGGATTTAGAGTTCCAAATTCATCTATCTATGTAGGAGAGAACAGAGTGAAACCTAATTATAAAAACTGCTACTGTTGACGAACGCTTCAAACTAGAAGAACAAAATTTGGTGAGCCAAGTGGGATTTGCGTACTGATCATTACCACCAAGTATCATCAAGACTGGGTGAAAAAATATTTGCTGGTATTTCGGAAACTCGTTATTTCTTAGCTTTGCAACCCGTCTCAATGAAAGTGCTTTTCCACAGTCTGTGCCTAGGGCTACTTGAAGAGGAAACAAACCATAGAGAAAAAACTGAGAACTCCTTTATTTTGTCAAGTTTCAAAGAGCTACTACATACCATGTTGGATTTAGAGTTCCAAATTCATCTATCCATATAGAAGTGAACAGAGTGAAACCTAAATATAAAAACTGCTACTGTAGACGAACGCGTCAACGCTGAAGAACGAACTTTGGTGAGCCAGGTGGGATTTGTGTACAGATCATTACTACCAAGTATCATCAAGACTGGGTGAAATAATATTTGCTGGTATTTCGTAAACTCGTTATGTCTTAGAAGCTTGGCAACCCCTCTCAATGAAAGTGCTTTTCCACACTCTGTGCCTAGGGCGACTTGAAGAGGAAACGAACCATAGAGACAAAAGTGAGAACTCCTTTATTTTGTCCCGTTTCAACGAGCTACTACAAACCATGTTGGATGTAGAATTCCAAATTCATCTATCTATGTAGGAGAGAACAGAGTGAAACCTAATTATAAAAACTGCTACTGTTGACGAACGCTTCAAACTAGAAGAACAAAATTTGGTGAGCCAAGTGGGATTTGTGTACTGATCATTACCACCAAGTATCATAAGATTGGGTGAAAAAATATTTCCTAGTATTTCGGAAACTCGTTATTTCTTAGAAACTTGGCAACCCCTCTCAATGAAAGTGCTTTTCCACAGTCCTTGCCTAGCGCTACTTGAAGAGGAAACAAACCCTAGAGACAAAACTGGGAACTCCATTATTTTGTCAAGTTTCAAAGAGCTACAACAAACCATGTTGGATTTAGAGTTCCAAATTCATCTATCTATATAGGAGTGAACAGAGTCAAACTTAAATATAAAAACTGCTAGTGTAGACGAACGCGTCAACGTAGAAGAACTAACTTTGGTGAGCCAAGTGGGATTTGTATACTGATCATTACCACCAAGTATCATCAAGATTGGGTGAAAAAATATTTGCTAGTATTTCGGAAACTCGTTATTTCTTAAAAGCTTGGCAACCCCTCTCAATGAAAGTTCTTTTACACAGTCTGGGCATTGGGCTACTTGAAGAGGAAACAAACCCTAGAGACAAAACTGGGAACTCCATTATTTTGTCAAGTTTCAAACAGCTACTACAAACCCTGTTGGATTTAGAGTTCCAAATTCATCTATCTATATAGGAGAGAACAGAGTGAAACCTAAATATATAAACTGCTACTGTAGACGAACGCTTCAACCTAGAAGAACAAAATTTGGTTCGCCAAGTTGGATTTGTGTACTGATCATTACCATTTAGTATCATCAACATTGGGTGAAAAAATATTTGCTGGTATTTCGGAAACTCGTTATGTCTTAGAAGCTTGGACACCCCTCTCAATGAAAGTGCTTTTCCACAGTCTGTGCCTAGGGCTACTTGAAGAAGAAAGAATCCATAGAGACAAAACTGAGAACTCGTTTATTTTGTCAAGTTTCAAATGGCTACTACAAACCATGTTGGATTTAGTGTTCCAAATTCATATATCTATATAGGAGAGAACAGATTGAAATCTAAATATGAAAACTGCTACTGTAAACGAACGCTTCAACCTAGAAGAACAAAACTTGGTGAGCCAAGTGGGATTTGTGCACTGATCATTACCACCAAGTATCATCAAGATTGGGTGAAAAAATATTTGCTGGTATTTTGGAAACTCGTTATTTCTTAGAAGCTGGGCATCCCCTCTCAATGAAAGTGCTTTTCCACAGTCTGTGCCTAGGGCTACTTGAAGAGGAAACAAACCATAGAGAAAAAACTGAGAACTCCTTTTTTTTGTCAAGTTTCAAAGAGCTACTACATACCATGTTGGATTTAGAGTTCCAAATTCATCTATCCATATAGAATTGAACAGAGTGAAACCTAAATATAAAAACTGCTACTGTAGACGAACGCGTCAACGTTGAAGAACGAACTTTGGTGAGCCTAGTGGGATTTGTGTACAGATCATTACTACCAAGTATCATCAAGACTGGGTGAAAAAATATTTGCTGGTATTTCGTAAACTCGTTATGTCTTAGAAGCTTGGCAACCCCTCTCAATGAAAGTGCTTTTCCACACTCTGTGCCTAGGGCGACTTGAAGAGGAAACGAACCATAGAGACAAAATTGAGAACTCCTTTATTTTGTCCAGTTTCAAAGAGCTACTACAAACCATGTTGGATTTAGAATTCCAAATTCATCTATCTATGTAGGAGAGAACAGAGTGAAACCTAATTATAAAAACTGCTACTGTTGACGAACGCTTCAAACTAGAAGAACAAAATTTGGTGAGCCAAGTGGGATTTGTGTACTGATCATAACCACCAAGTTTCATAGAGATTGGGTGAAAAAATATTTCCTAGTATTTCGGAAACTCGTTATTTCTTAGAAGCTTGGCAACCAATCTCAATGAAAGTGCTTTTCCACAGTCCTTGCCTAGGGCTACTTGAAGAGGAAACAAACCCTAGAGACAAAACTGGGAACTCCATTATTTTGTCAAGTTTCAAACAGCTACTACAAACCCTGTTGGATTTAGAGTTCCAAATTCATCTATCTATGTAGGAGAGAACAGAGTGAAACCTAATTATAAAAACTGCTACTGTTGACGAACGCTTCAAACTAGAAGAACAAAATTTGCTGAGCCAAGTGGGATTTGCGTACTGATCATTACCACCAAGTATCATCAAGACTGGGTTAAAAAATATTTGCTGGTATTTTGGAAACTCGTTATTTCTTAGAAGCTTGGACACCCCTCTCAATGAAAGTGCTTTTCCACAGTCTGTTCCTAGGGCTACTTGAAGAAGAAACAATCCATAGAGACAAAACTGAGACTCGTTTATTTTTTCAAGTTTCAAAGGGCTACTACAAACCATGTTGGATTTAGTGTTCCAAATTCATATATCTATATAGGAGAGAACAGAGTGAAATCTAAAAATGAAAACTGCTACTGTAAACGAATGCTTCAACCTAGAAGAACAAAACTTGGTGAGCCAAGTGAGATTTGTGCACTGATCATTACCACCAAGTATCATCAAGATTGGGTGAAAAAATATTTGCTGGTATTTTGGAAAATCGTTATTTCTTAAAAGCTTGGCAACCCCTCTCAATGAAAGTGCTTTTACACAGTCTGGGCATAGGGCTACTTGAAGAGGAAACAAACCATAAAGACAAAACTGGGAACTCCATTATTTTGTCAAGTTTCAAACAGCTACTACAAACCCTGTTGGATTTAGAGTTCCAAATTCATCTATCTATATAGGAGATAACAGAGTGAAACCTAAATATAAAAACTGCTACTGTAGATGAACGCTTCAACCTAGAAGAACAAAATTTGGTGAGCCAAGTGGGATTTTTGTACTGATCATTACCAACTAGTATCATCAACATTGGGTGAAAAAATATTTGCTGGTATTTCGGAAACTCGTTATTTCTTAGAAGCTTGGCAACCCCTCTCAATGAAAGTGCTTTTCCACAGTCTGTGCTAGGGCTTCATGAAGAGAAAACAAACCATAAAGACAAAACTGAGAACCCCTTTATTTTGTCAAGTATCAAAGCGCTACTACAAACCATGTTGGATTTAGAGTTCCAAATTCATCTATCTATATAGGAGAGAACAGAGTAAAACCTAAATATAAAAACTGGTAATGTAGACGAACGCTTCAACATAGAAGAAAAAAATTTGGTGAGCCAAGTGGGATTTGCGTACTGATCATTACCACCAAGTATCATCAAGACTGGGTGAAAAAATATTTGCTGGTATTTTGGAAACTCGTTATTTCTTAGAAGCTTGGACACCCCTCTCAATGAAAGTGCTTTTCCACAGTCTGTGCCTAGGGCTACTTGAAGAAGAAACAATCCATAGAGACAAAACTGAGAACTCGTTTATTTTGTCAAGTTTCAAAGGGCTACTACAAACCATGTTGGATTTAGTGTTCCAAATTTATATATCTATATAGGAGAGAACAGAGTGAAATCTAAAAATGAAAACTGCTACTGTAGACGAACGCTTCAACCTAGAAGAACAAAACTTGGTGAGCCAAGTGGGATTTGTGCACTGATCATTACCACCAAGTATCATCAAGATTGGGTGAAAAAATATTTGCTGGTATTTCGGAAACTCGTTATTTCTTAGAAGCTTGGCAACCCCTCTCAATGAAAGTGCTTTTCCACAGTCTGTGCCTAGGGCTACTTGAAGAGGAAACAAACCATAGAGAAAAAACTGAGAACTCCTTTATTTTGTCAAGTTTCAAAGAGCTACTACATACCATGTTGGATTTAGAGTTCCAAATTCATCTATCCATATAGAAGTGAACAGAGTGAAACCTAAATATAAAAACTGCTACTGTAGACGAACGCGTCAACGTTGAAGAACGAACTTTGGTGAGCCAGGTGGGATTTGTGTACAGATCATTACTACCAAGTATCATCAAGACTGGGTGAAAAAATATTTGCTGGTATTTCGTAAACTCGTTATGTCTTAGAAGCTTGGCAACCCCTCTCAATGAAAATGCTTTTCCACACTCTGTGCCTAGAACGACTTGAAGAGGAAACGAACCATAGAGACAAAAGTGAGAACTCCTTTATTTTGTCCAGTTTCAACGAGCTACTACAAACCATGTTGGATTTAGAATTCCAAATTCATCTATCTATGTAGGAGAGAACAGAGTGAAACCTAATTATAAAAACTGCTACTGTTGACGAACGCTTCAAACTAGAAGAACAAAATTTGGTGAGCCAAGTGGGATTTGTGTACTGATCATTACCACCAAGTATCATAAGATTGGGTGAAAAAATATTTCCTAGTATTTCGGAAACTCATTATTTCTTAGAAACTTGGCAACCCCTCTCAATGAAAGTGCTTTTCCACAGTCCTTGCCTAGGGCTACTTGAAGAGGAAACAAACCCTAGAGACAAAACTGGGAACTCCATTATTTTGTCAAGTTTCAAAGAGCTACAACAAACCATGTTGGATTTAGAGTTCCAAATTCATCTATCTATACAGGAGTGAACAGAGTGAAACTTAAATATAAAAACTGCTAGTGTAGACGAACGCGTCAACGTAGAAGAACGAACTTTGGTGAGCCAAGTGGGATTTGTATACTGATCATAACCACCAAGTATCATCAAGATTGGGTGAAAAAATATTTGCTAGTATTTCGGAAACTCGTTATTTCTTAAAAGCTTGGCAACCCCTCTCAATGAAAGTTCTTTTACACAGTCTGGGCATTGGGCTACTTGAAGAGGAAACAAACCCTAGAGACAAAACTGGGAACTCCATTATTTTGTCAAGTTTCAAACAGCTACTACAAACCCTGTTGGATTTAGAGTTCCAAATTCATCTATCTATATAGGAGAGAACAGAGTGAAACCTAAATATATAAACTGCTACTGTAGACGAACGCTTCAACCTAGAAGAACAAAATTTGGTTAGCCAAGTTGGATTTGTGTACTGATCATTACCATCTAGTATCATCAACATTGGGTGAAAAAATATTTGCTGGTATTTCGGAAACTCGTTATGTCTTAGAAGCTTGGACACCCCTCTCAATGAAAGTGCTTTTCCACACTCTGTGCCTAGGGCGACTTGAAGAGGAAACGAACCATAGAGACAAAAGTGAGAACTCCTTTATTTTGTCCAGTTTCAACGAGCTACTACAAACCATGTTGGATTTAGAATTCAAAATTCATCTATCTATGTAGGAGAGAACAGAGTGAAACCTAATTATAAAAACTGCTACTGTAGATGAACGCTTCAAACTAGAAGAACAAAATTTGGTGAGCCAAGTGGGATTTGTGTACTGATCATTACCACCAAGTATCATCAAGATTGGGTGAAAAAATATTTGCTAGTATTTCGGAAAATCGTTATTTCTTAAAAGCTTGGCAACCCCTCTCAATGAAAGTGCTTTTACACAGTTTGGGCATAGGGCTACTTGAAGAGGAAACAAACCATAAAGACAAAACTGGGAACTCCATTATTTTGTCAAGTTTCAAACAGCTACTACAAACCCTGTTGGATTTAGAGTTCCAAATTCATCTATCTATATAGGAGAGAACAGAGTGAAACCTAAATATAAAAACTGCTACTGTAGATGAACGCTTCAACCTAGAAGAACAAAATTTGGTGAGCCAAGTGGGATTTTTGTACTGATCATTACCAACTAGTATCATCAACATTGGGTGAAAAAATATTTGCTGGTATTTCGGAAACTCGTTATTTCTTAGAAGCTTGGCAACCCCTCTCAATGAAAGTGCTTTTCCACAGTCTGTGCTAGGGCTTCATGAAGAGAAAACAAACCATAGAGACAAAACTGAGAACCCCTTTATTTTGTCAAGTATCAAAGCGCTACTACAAACCATGTTGGATTTAGAGTTCCAAATTCATCTATCTATATAGGAGAGAACAGAGTAAAACCTAAATATAAAAACTGGTAATGTAGACGAACGCTTCAACATAGAAGAACAAAATTTGGTGAGCCAAGTGGGATTTGCGTACTGATCATTACCACCAAATATCATCAAGACTGGGTGAAAAAATATTTGCTGGTATTTTGGAAACTCGTTATTTCTTAGAAGCTTGGACACCCCTCTCAATGAAAGTGCTTTTCCACAGTCTGTGCCTAGGGCTACTTGAAGAAGAAACAATCCATAGAGAAAAAACTGAGAACTCGTTTATTTTGTCACGTTTCAAAGGGCTACTACAAACCATGTTGGATTTAGTGTTCCAAATTTATATATCTATATAGGAGAGAACAGAGTGAAATCTAAAAATGAAAACTGCTACTGTAGACGAACGCTTCAACCTAGAAGAACAAAACTTGGTGAGCCAAGTGGGATTTGTGCACTGATCATTACCACCAAGTATCATCAAGATTGGGTGAAAAAATATTTGCTGGTATTTCGGAAACTCGTTATTTCTTAGAAGCTTGGCAACCCCTCTCAATGAAAGTGCTTTTCCACAGTCTGTGCCTAGGGCTACTTGAAGAGGAAACAAACCATAGAGAAAAAACTGAGAACTCCTTTATTTTGTCAAGTTTCAAAGAGCTACTACATACCATGTTGGATTTAGAGTTCCAAATTCATCTATCCATATAGAAGTGAACAGAGTGAAAAATAAATATAAAAACTGCTACTGTAGACGAACGCATCAACGTTGAAGAACGAACTTTGGTGAGCCAGGTGGGATTTGTGTACAGATCATTACTACCAAGTATCATCAAGACTGGGTGAAAAAATATTTGCTGGTATTTCGTAAACTCGTTATGTCTTAGAAGCTTGGCAACCCCTCTCAATGAAAGTGCTTTTCCACACTCTGTGCCTAGGGCGACTTGAAGAGGAAACGAACCATAGAGACAAAAGTGAGAACTCCTTTATTTTGTCCAGTTTCAACGAGCTACTACAAACCATGTTGGATTTAGAATTCCAAATTCATCTATCTATGTAGGAGAGAACAGAGTGAAACCTAATTATAAAAACTGCTACTGTTGACGAACGCTTCAAACTAGAAGAACAAAATTTGGTGAGCCAAGTGGGATTTGTGTACTGATCATTACCACCAAGTATCATAAGATTGGGTGAAAAAATATTTCCTAGTATTTCGGAACTCGTTATTTCTTACAAACTTGGCAACCCCTCTCAATGAAAGTGCTTTTCCACAGTCCTTGCCTAGGGCTACTTGAAGAGGAAACAAACCCTAGAGACAAAACTGGGAACTCCATTATTTTGTCAAGTTTCAAAGAGCTACAACAAACCATGTTGGATTTAGAGTTCCAAATTCATCTATCTATATAGGAGTGAACAGAGTGAAACTTAAATATAAAAACTGCTAGTGTAGACGAACGCGACAACGTAGAAGAACGAACTTTGGTGAGCCAAGTGGGATTTGTATACTGATCATTACCACCAAGTATCATCAAGATTGGGTGAAAAAATATTTGCTAGTATTTCTGAAACTCGTTATTTCTTAAAAGCTTGGCAACCCCTCTCAATGAAAGTTCTTTTACACAGTCTGGGCATTGGGCTACTTGAAGATTAAACAAACCCTAGAGACAAAACTGGGAACTCCATTATTTTGTCAAGTTTCAAACAGCTACTACAAACCCTGTTGGATTTAGAGTTCCAAATTCATCTATCTATATAAGAGAGAACAGAGTGAAACCTAAATATATAAACTGCTACTGTAGACGAACGCTTCAACCTAGAAGAACAAAATTTGGTTAGCCAAGTTGGATTTGTGTACTGATCATTACCATCTAGTATCATCAACATTGGGTGAAAAAATATTTGCTGGTATTTCGGAAACTCGTTATGTCTTAGAAGCTTGGACACCCCTCCAATGAAAGTGCTTTTCCACAGTCTGTGCCTAGGGCTACTTGAAGAAGAAACAATCCATAGAGACAAAACTGAGAACTCGTTTATTTTGTCAAGTTTCAAAGGGCTACTACAAACCATGTTGGATTTAGTGTTCCAAATTCATCTATCTATATAGGAGAGAACAGAGTGAAATCTAAATATGAAAACTGCTACTGTAAACGAACGCTTCAACCTAGAAGAACAAAACTTGGTGAGCCAAGTGGGATTTGTGCACTGATCATTACCACCAAGTATCATCAAGATTGGGTGAAAAAATATTTGCTGGTATTTTGGAAACTCGTTATGTCTTAGAAGTTGGCAACCCCTCTCAATGAAAGTGCTTTTCCACACTCTGTGCCAAGGGCGACTTGAAGAGGAAACGAACCATAGAGACAAAAGTGAGAACTCCTTTATTTTGTCCAGTTTCAAAGAGCTACTACAAACCATGTTGGATTTAGAATTCCAAATTCATCTATCTATGTAGGAGAGAACAGAGTGAAACCTAATTATAAAAACTGCTACTGTTGACGAACGCTTCAAACTAGAAGAACAAAATTTGGTGAGCCAAGTGGGATTTGTGTACTGATCATAACCACCAAGTATCATAGAGATTGGGTGAAAAAATATTTCCTAGTATTTCGGAAACTCGTTATTTCTTAGAAGCTTGGCAACCGCTCTCAATGAAAGTGCTTTTCCACAGTCCTTGCCTAGGGCTACTTGAAGAGGAAACAAACCCTAGAGACAAAACTGGGAACTCCATTATTTTGTCAAGTTTCAAAGAGCTACTACAAACCATGTTGGATTTAGAGTTCCAAATTCATCTATCTATGTAGGAGAGAACAGAGTGAAACCTAATTATAAAAACTGCTACTGTTGACGAACGCTTCAAACTAGAAGAACAAAATTTGGTGAGCCAAGTGGGATTTGCGTACTGATCATTACCACCAAGTATCATCAAGACTGGGTTAAAAAATATTTGCTGGTATTTTGGAAACTCGTTATTTCTTAGAAGCTTGGACACCCCTCTCAATGAAAGTGCTTTTCCACAGTCTGTTCCTAGGGCTACTTGAAGAAGAAACAATCCATAGAGACAAAACTGAGACTCGTTTATTTTTTCAAGTTTCAAAGGGCTACTACAAACCATGTTGGATTTAGTGTTCCAAATTCATATATCTATATAGGAGAGAACAGAGTGAAATCTAAAAATGAAAACTGCTACTGTAAACGAACGCTTCAACCTAGAAGAACAAAACTTGGTGAGCCAAGTGAGATTTGTGCACTGATCATTACCACCAAGTATCATCAAGATTGGGTGAAAAAATATTTGCTGGTATTTCGGAAACTCGTTATTTCTTAGAAGCTTGGCAACCCCTCTCAATGAAAGTGCTTTTCCACAGTCTGTGCCTAGGTCTACTTGAAGAGGAAACAAACCATAGAGAAAAAACTGAGAACTCCTTTATTTTGTCAAGTTTCAAAGAGCTACTACATACCATGTTGGATTTAGAGTTCCAAATTCATCTATCCATATAGAAGTGAACAGAGTGAAACCTAAATATAAAAACTGCTACTGTAGACGAACGCGTCAACGTTGAAGAACGAACTTTGGTGAGCCAAGAGGGATTTGTGTACAGATCATTACTACCAAGTATCATCAAGACTGGGTGAAAAACTAACTGCTGGTATTTCGTAAACTCGTTATGTCTTAGAAGCTTGGCAACCCCTCTCAATGAAAGTGCTTTTCCACACTCTGTGCCTAGGGCGACTTGTAGAGGAAACGAACCATAGAGACAAAAGTGAGAACTCCTTTATTTTGTCCAGTTTCAACGAGCTACTACAAACCATGTTGGATTTAGAATTCAAAATTCATCTATCTATGTAGGAGAGAACAGAGTGAAACCTAATTATAAAAACTGCTACTGTTGACGAACGCTTCAAACTAGAAGAACAAAATTTGGTGAGCCAAGTGGGATTTGTGTACTGATCATTACCACCAAGTATCATAAAAATTGGGTGAAAAAATATTTCCTAGTATTTCGGAAACTCGTTATTTCTTAGAAGCTTGGCAACCCCTCTCAATGAAAGTGCTTTTCCATAGTCCTTGCCTAGGGCTACTTGAAGAGGAAACAAACCCTAGAGACAAAACTGGGAACTCCATTATTTTGTCAAGTTTCAAATAGCTACTACAAACCATGTTGGATTTAGAGTTCCAAATTCATCTATCTATATAGGAGTGAACAGAGTGAAACTTAAATATAAAAACTGCTAGTGTAGACAAACGCGTCAACGTAGAAGAACGAACTTTGGTGAGCCAAGTGGGATTTGTATACTGATAATTACCACCAAGTATCATCAAGATTGGGTGAAAAAATATTTGCTAGTATTTCGGAAACTCGTTCTTTCTTAAAAGCTTGGCAACCCCTCTCAATGAAAGTGCTTTTACACAGTCTGTGCATAGGGCTACTTGAAGAGGAAACAAACCCTAGAGACAAAACTGGGAACTCCTTTATTTTGTCAAGTTTCAAAGAGCTACTACATACCATGTTGTATTTAGAGTTCTAAATTCATCTATCCATATAGAAGTGAACAGAGTGAAACCTAAATATAAAAACTGCTACTGTAGACGAACGCGTCAACGTTGAAGAACGAACTTTGGTGAGCCAAGTGGGATTTGTGTACAGATCATTACTACCAAGTATCATCAAGACTGGGTGAACAAATATTTGCTGGTATTTCGTAAACTCGTTATGTCTTAGAAGCTTGGCAACCCCTCTCAATGAAAGTGCTTTTCCACACTCTGTGCCTAGGGCGACTTGAAGAGGAAACGAACCATAGAGACAAAAGTGAGAACTCCTTTATTTTGTCCAGTTTCAACGAGCTACTACAAACCATGTTGGATTTAGAATTCCAAATTCATCTATCTATGTAGGAGAGAACAGAGTGAAACCTAATTATAAAAACTGCTACTGTTGACGAACGCTTCAAACTAGAAGAACAAAATTTGGTGAGCCAAGTGGGATTTGTGTACTGATCATTACCACCAAGTATCATAAAGATTGGGTGAAAAAATATTTCCTAGTATTTCGGAAACTCGTTATTTCTTAGAAGCTTGGCAACCCCTCTCAATGAAAGTGCTTTTCCACAGTCCTGGCCTAGGGCTACTTGAAGAGGAAACAAACCCTAGAGACAAAACTGGGAACTCCATTATTTTGTCAAGTTTCAAAGAGCTACTACAAACCATGTTGGATTTTGAGTTCCAAATTCATCTATCTATATAGGAGAGAACAGAGTGAAACCTACATATAAAAACAGCTACTCTAGACGAACGCTTCAACCTAGAAGAACAAAATTTGGTGAGCCAAGTGGGATTTGTGTAATGATCATTACCACAAAGTATCATCAACAATGGGTTAAAAAATATTTGCTGGTGTTTCGGAAACTCGTTATTTCTTAGAAGCTTGGCAACCCCTCTCAATGAAAGTGCTCTTCCACAGTCTGTGCTAGGGCTTCTTGAAGAGAAATCAATCCATAGAGACAAAACTGAGAACCCCTTTATTTTGACAAGTTTCAAAGAGCTACTACAAACCATGTTGGATTTAGAGTTCCAAATTCATCTATCTATATAGGAGAGAAAAAAGGGAAACCTAAAAATAAAAACTGCTACTGTAAACGAACGCTTCAACCTAGAAGATCAAAATTTGGTGAGCCAAGTGGGATTTGTCTAGTGATCATTACCACAAAGTACCATCAAGATTGGGTGAAAAAATATTTGCTGGTATTTCGGAAACTTGTTATTTCTTAAAAGCTTGGCAAACCCTCTCAATGAAAGTGCTTTTCCACAGTCTGTGCCTAAGGCGACTTGAAGAGGAAACAAACCATAGAGACAAAACTCAGAACTCCTTTACTTTTTCAAGTTTCAAAGAGCTATTGCACACCCTGTTGGATTTAGAGTTGAAAATTCATCAATCTATATAGGAGAGAACAGTGTGAAACCTAAATATAAAAACTGCTACTGTAGACGAACGCTTCAACCCAGCAGAACAAAATTTGGTGAGCCAAGTGGGATTTGTGTACTCATAATTACTACCAAGTATCATCAAGAATGAGTGAAAAAAATATGTGCTGGTATTTCGGAAACTCGTTATTTCTTAAAAGCTTGGCAACCCCTCTCAATGAAAGTGCTTTTCCACAGTCTGTGACAAGGGGGAAATGAAGAGGAAACAAACCATAGAGACAAAACTGAGAACTCCTTTACTTTGTCAAGTTTCAAAGAGCTATTACACACCATGTTGGATTTTGAGTTCCAAATTCATCTATCTATGTTTTAGAGAACAGAGTGAAACCTAAATATAAAAACTGCTACTGTAGACGAACGCTTCAACCCAGAAGAACAAAATTTGGTGAGCCAAGTGGTATTTGTGTACTGATCATTACCACCAAGTATCATCAACATTGGGTGAAAAAATATTTGCTGGTATTTCGGAAACTCGTTATTTCTTAGAAGCTTGCAAACCCTCTCAATGAAAGTGCTTTTCCACAGTCTGTGCCTAGGGCAACTTGAAGAGGAAACAAACCATGGAGACAAAACTGAGAACTCCTTTATTTTGTCAACTTTCAAAAGCTACTACAGACCATGTTGGATTTAGAGTTCCAAATTCATCTATCTATATAGGAGAGAACAGAGTGAAACCTGAAAATACAAACTGCTACTGTAAACGAACCCTTCAACATAGAAGAACAAAATTTGGTGAGCCAAGTCGGATTTGTGAACTTGTCATTACCACCACGTATCATCAACTTTGGTTGAAAAAATATTTGCTGGTTTTTCGGAAACTCATAATTTCTTGGAAGATTGGCAACCCCTTTCAATGAAAGTGCTTTTCCACAGTCTCAGCTTACGGCTACATGAAGCGGAAACAAATCATAGAGACAAAACTGAAAACTCCTTTATTTTGTCAAGATTCAAAGAGCTACTACAAACCATGTTGGATTTTGAGTTTCAAATTCATCTATCTATATAAGAGAGAACTTAGGGAACTTAAAAATTTAAACTGCTACTGTAAACGAATGCTTCAACCTAGAAGAACAAAATTTGGTGAGTCAAGTGGGATTTGTGTACCAATCATTACCACCAAGTATCATCAAGATTGGGTGAAAAAATATTTGCTGGTAATTCGGAAACTAGTTATTTCTTGGAAGCTTGGCAACCCCTCTCAATGAAAGTGCTTTTCCACAGTCTGTGCCTAGGACTACTTGAAGATAAACAAACCATAGAGAAAAAACTGAGAACTCCTCTATTTTGTCAAGTTTCAAAGAGCTACTACAAACCATGTTGGATTTAGAGTTCCAAATTATCTATCAATATAGGATAGAACAGAGTGAAACCTAAATATAAAAACTGCTACTGTAAATGAACGCTTCAACCGAGAAGAACAAAATTTGGTGAGCCAAGTGGTACTGTGTACTTGTCACTACCACCACGTATCATCAACATTGGGTGAAAAAATATTTGCTGGTATTTCGGAAACTCGTTATTTCTTAAAAGCTTGGCAACCCCTCTCAATGAAAGTGCTTTTCCACAGTCTGTGCCTATGGCGACTTGAAGAGGAGAGAAACCATAGAGAAAAAACTGAGGACTCCTTTACTTTGTCAAGTTTCAAAGAACTATTACACACCATGTGGTATTTAGAGTTCCAAATTCATCTATCTATGTAGGAGAGAACAGAGTGAAACTTAAATATAAAAACTGCTAGTGTAGACAAACGCGTCAACGTAGAAGAACGAACTTTGGTGAGCCAAGTGGGATTTGTATACTGATCATTACCACCAAGTATCATCAAGATTGGTTGAAAAAATATTTGCTAGTATTTCGGAAACTCGTTCTTTCTTAAAAGCTTGGCAACCCCTCTCAATGAAAGTGCTTTTACACAGTCTGTGCATAGGGCTACTTGAAGAGGAAACAAACCCTAGAGACAAAACTGGGAACTCCTTTATTTTGTCAAGTTTCAAAGAGCTACTACATACCATGTTGTATTTAGAGTTCTAAATTCATCTATCCATATAGAAGTGAACAGAGTGAAACCTAAATATAAAAACTGCTACTGTAGACGAACGCGTCAACGTTGAAGAACGAACTTTGGTGAGCCAAGTGGAATTTGTGTACAGATCATTACTACCAAGTATCATCAAGACTGGGTGAACAAATATTTGCTGGTATTTCGTAAACTCGTTATGTCTTAGAAGCTTGGCAACCCCTCTCAATGAAAGTGCTTTTCCACACTCTGTGCCTAGGGCGACTTGAAGAGGAAACGAACCATAGAGACAAAAGTGAGAACTCCTTTATTTTGTCCAGTTTCAACGAGCTACTACAAACCATGTTGGATTTAGAATTCCAAATTCATCTATCTATGTAGGAGAGAACAGAGTGAAACCTAATTATGAAAACTGCTACTGTTGACGAACGCTTCAAACTAGAAGAACAAAATTTGGTGAGCCAAGTGGGATTTGTGTACTGATCATTACCACCAAGTATCATAAAGATTGGGTGAAAAAATATTTCCTAGTATTTCGGAAACTCGTTATTTCTTAAGCTTGGCAACCCCTCTCAATGAAAGTGCTTTTCCACAGTCCTGGCCTAGGGCTACTTGAAGAGGAAACAAACCCTAGAGACAAAACTGGGAACTCCATTATTTTGTCAAGTTTCAAAGAGCTACTACAAACCATGTTGGATTTAGAGTTCCAAATTCATCTATCTATATAGGAGAAAACAGAGTGAAATCTAAAAATAAAAACTGCTACTGTAAACGTACGCTTCAACCTAGAAGAACAAAATTTGGTGAGCCAAGTGGGATTTGTGTACTGATCATTACCACCAAGTATCATCAAGATTGGGTGAAAAAATATTTGCTGGTATTTCGGAAACTCGTTATTTTTTAGAAGCTTGCCAACCCTTCTCAATGTAAGTGCTTTTCCACAGTCTGTGCCTTGGACTACTTGAAGAGGAAACGAACCATAGAGACAAAAGTGAGAACTCCTTTATTTTGTAAAGTTGCAAAGAGCTACTACAAACCATATTGGATTTAGAATTCCAAATTCATCTATCTATATAGATGAGAACAGATTCAATCCTAAATATAAAAACTGCTACTGTAGACGAACGCTTCAACCTAGAAGAACAAAACTTGGTGAGCCAATGGGGATTTGTGGACTTGTCATTACCACCATGTATCATCAAGATAGGGTGAAAAAATATTTGCTCGTATTTCGGAAACTCGTTATTTCTTGGAAGCTTGGCAACCCTCTCAATGAAAGTGCTTTTCCACAGTCTGTGCCTAGGGCTACTTTAAGAGGAAACAAACCATAGAGACAAAACTGAGAACTTCTTTATTTTGTCAAGTTTCAAAGAGCTACTACAAAACTTATTGGATTTAGAGTTCCAAATTCATCTATCTATATAGGAGAGAACAGAGTGAAACCTAAAAATAAAAACTGCTACTGTAAATGAACGCTTCAACCTAGAAGAAGAAAATTTGTGGAGCCAAGTGGGATTTGTGGACTTGTCTATACCACCACGTATCATCAAGATTGGGTGAAAAAATATTTGCTGGAATTTTGGAAACTCCTAATTTCTTGGAATCTTGGCAACCCCTCTCAATATAAGTGCTTTTCCACAGTCTCTGCTTAGGGCTACTTGAAGCGGAGTCAAACCATAGAGACAAAACTGAGAACTCCTTTCTTTTGTCAAGTTTCAGAGAGCTACTACAAATCATGTTGGATTTAGAGTTCCAAATTCATGTATCAATATAGGAGAGAACAGAGTGAAACCTAAAAATATAAACTGCTACCGTAAACGAACGCTTCAACCTAGAAGTAGAAAATTTGGTGAGCCAAGTGGGATTTGTGTAGCGATCATTACCACCAAGTATCATCAAGATTGGGTGAAAAAATATTTGATGGTATTTCGGAAACTCGTTATTTTTTAAAAGCTTGGCTACTCCTCTCAATGAAAGTGCTTTTCCACAGTCTGTGCCTAAGGCGACTTGAAGAGGAAACGAACCATAGAGACAAAACTGAGAACTCCTTTACTTTATCAAGTTTCAAATAGCTATTGCACACCCTGTTGGATTTAGAGTTGAAAATTCATCAATCTATATAGGAGAGAACAGTGTGAAACCTAAATATAAAAACTGCTACTGTAGACGAACGCTTCAACCCAGCAGAACAAAATTTGGTGAGCCAAGTGGGATTTGTGTACTGATAATTACTACCAAGTATCATCAAGATTGGGTGAAAAAAATATTTGCTGGTATTTCGGAAACTCGTTATTTCTTAAAAGCTTGGCAACCCCTCTCAATGAAAGTGCTTTTCCACAGTCTGTGACTAGGGGGACATGAAGAGGAAACAAACCATAGAGACAAAACTGAGAACTCCTTTACTTTGTCAAGTTTCAAAGAGCTATTACACACCATGTTGGATTTTGAGTTCCAAATTCATCTATCTATGTTTTAGAGAACAGAGTAAAACCTAAATATAAAAACTGCTCCTGTATACGAACGCTTCAACCCAGAAGAACAAAATTTGGTGAGCCAAGTGGTATTTGTGTACTGATCATTACCACCAAGTATCATCAACATTGGGTGAAAAAATATTTGCTGGTATTTCGGAAACTCGTTATTTCTTAGAAGCTTGCAACCCCTATCAATGAAAGTGCTTTTCCACAGTCTGTGCCTAGGGCAACTTGAAGAGGAAACAAACCATAGAGACAAAACTGAGAACTCCTTTATTTTGTCAACTTTCAAAAGCTACTACAGACCAAGTTGGATTTAGAGTTCCAAATTCATCTGTCTATATAGGAGAGAACAGAGTGAAACCTAAAAATACAAACTGCTACTGTAGACGAACCCTTCAACATAGAAGAACAAAATTTGGTGAGCCAAGTCGGATTTCTGAACTTGTCATTACCACCACGTATCATCAACTTTGGTTGAAAAAATATTTGCTGGTTTTTTTCGGAAACTCATAATTTCTTGGAAGATTGGCAACCCTTTTCAATGAAAGTGCTTTTCCACAGTCTCTGCTTACGGCTACATGAAGCGGAAAAAAATCATAGAGACAAAACTGAAAACTCCTTTATTTTGTCAAGATTCAAAGAGCTACTACAAACCATGTTGGATTTTGAGTTTCAAATTCATCTATCTATATAAGAGATAACTGAGGGAACTTAAAAATTTAAACTGCTACTGTAAACGAATGCTTCAACCTAGAAGAACAAAATTTGGTGAGTCAAGTGGGATTTGTGTACCAATCATTACCACCAAGTATCATCAAGATTGGGTGAAAAAATATTTGCTGGTAATTCGGAAACTAGTTATTTCTTAGAAGCTTGGCAACCCCTCTCAATGAAAGTGCTTTTCCACAGTCTGTGCCTAGGACTACTTGAAGAGGAAACAAACCATAGAGAAAAACTGAGAACTCCTTTATTTTGTCAAGTTTCAAAGAGCTACTACAAACCATGTTGGATTTAGAGTTCCAAATTATCTATCAATATAGGAGAGAACAGAGTGAAACCTAAATATAAAAACTGCTACTGTAAACGAACGCTTCAACCGAGAAGAACAAAATTTGGTGAGCCAAGTGGTACTGTGTACTTGTCACTACCACCACGTATCATCAACATTGGGTGAAAAAATATTTGCTGGTATTTCCGAAACTCGTTATTTCTTAAAAGCTTGGCAACCCCTCTCAATGAAAGTGCTTTTCCACAGTCTGTGCCTATGGCGACTTGAAGAGGAGAGAAACCATAGAGACAAAACTGAGGACTCCTTTACTTTGTCAAGTTTCAAAGAGCTATTACACACCATGTTGGATTTAGAGTTCCAAATTCATCTATCTATGTAGGAGAGAACAGAGTGAAACCTTAAAATAAACACTGCTACTGTAGACGAACGCTTCAACCCACAAGAACAAAAATTGGTGAGCCAAGTGGGATTTGTGTCCTGATCATTACCACCAAGTATCATCAAGATTGGGTGAAAAAATATTTGCTGGTATTTCGGAAACTCGTTATTTCTTAAAAGCTTGGCAACCCCTCTCAATGAAAGTGCTTTTCCACTGTCTGTGCCTAGGGCGACTTGAGGAGGAAACAAACCATAGAGACAAAACTGAGAACTCCTTTACTTTGTCAAGTTTCAAAGAGCTATTACACACCATGTTGGATTTAGAATTCCAAATTCATCTATCTATGTAGGAGAGAACAGAGTGAAACCTAAATTTTAAAACTGCTACTGTAGACGAACGCTTCAACCCAGAAGAACAAAATTTGGTGAGCCAAGTGGGATTTTCTGTACTTATGATTACCACCAAGTGTCATGAAGATTGGGTGAAAAAATATTTGCTGGTATTTCGGAAACTCGTAATTTCTTGAAAGCTTGGCAACCATTCTCAATTAAAGTTCTTCTCCACAGTCTCTGCTTAGGGCTACTTGAAGCAGAAACAAATCATAGAGACAAAACTGAGAACTCCTTTATTTTGTCAAGTTTCAAAGAGCTACTACAAACCATGTTGGATTTAGTGTTCCAAATTCATCTATCTATAAAGGAGAGAACAGAGAGAAACCTAAATATTAAAACTGCTACTGTAGACGAACGATTCAACCCAGAAGAACAAAATTTTGTGAGTCAATTGGGATTTGTGTACTGATCATTACCACCAAGTATCTGCAACATTGGGTGAAAAAATATTTGCTGGTATTTCGGAAACTCGTTTTTTCTTAGAAGCTTGGCAACCCCTCTCAATTAAAGTGCTTTTCCACAGTCTGTGCCTAGGACTACTTGAAGAGGAAACAAACCATAGACAAAACTGAGAAATCCATTATTTTGTCAACTTTTAAAGAGCTACTACAAACCATGTTGGATTTAGAGTTCCAAATTCATCTATCTATATAGGAGAGAACAGAGTGAAACCTAAAAATAAAAACTGCTACTGTAAACGAACGCTTCAACCTAGAAGAACAAAATTTGTTGAGCCAAGTGGGATTTTCTGTATTAATCATTACCACGAAATATCATCAAGATTGGGTGAAAAAATATTTGCTGGTATTTCGGAAACTCGTAATTTCTTGAAAGCTTGGCAACCATTCTCAATTAAAGTTCTTCTCCACAGTCTCTGCTTAGGGCTACTTGAAGCGGAAACAAATCATAGAGACAAAACTGAGAACTCCTTTATTTTGTCAAGTTTCATAGAGCTACTACAAACTATGTTGGATTTAGTGTTCCAAATTCATCTATATATAAAGAAGAGAACAGAGAGAAACCTAAATATAAAAACTGCTATTGTAAACGAACGCTTCAACCTAGAAGAACAAAATTTGGTGAGCCAAGTGGGATTTTCTGTACCCACTTGGGTACCACCAAGTATCATTACCACCAAGTATCATCAAGATTGGGTGAAAAAATATTTGCTGGTATTTTGGAAACCCGTTATTTCTTAAAAGCTTGGCAACCCCTCTCAATGAAATTGCTTTTCCACAGTCCGTGACTAGGGCGACATGAAGAGGAAACAAACCATAGAGACAAAACTGAGAACTCCTTTACTTTGTCAAGTTTCAAAGAGCTATTACACACCATGTTGGATTTTGAGTTCCAAATTCATCTATCTATGTTTTAGAGAACAGAGTAAAACCTAAATATAAAAACTGCTCCTGTAGACGAACGCTTCAACCCAGAAGAACAAAATTTGGTGAGCCAAGTGGTATTTGTGTACTGATCATTACCACCAAGTATCATCAATATTGGGTGAAAAAATATTTGCTGGTATTTCGGAAACTCGTCATTTCTTAGAAGCTTGCAACCCTCTCAATGAAAGTGCTTTTCCACAGTCTGTGCCTAGGGCAACGTGAAGAGGAAACAAACCATAGAGACAAAACTGGAAATCCATTATTTTGTCAGGTTTCAAACAGCTACTACAAACCCTGTTGGATTTAGAGTTCCAAATTCATCTATCTATATAGGAGAGAACAGAGTGAAACCTAAATATAAAAACTGCTACTGTAGACGAACGCTTCAACCTAGAAGAACAAAATTTGGTGAGCCAAGTGGGATTTGTGTACTGATCATTACCATCTAGTATCATCAACATTGGGTGAAAAAATATTTGCTGGTATTTCGGAAACTCGTTATTTCTTAGAAGCTTGGCAACCCCTCTCAATGAAAGTGCTTTTCCACAGTCTGTGCTAGGGCTTCTTGAAAAGAAAACAAACCATAGAGACAAAACTGAGAACCCCTTTGTTTTATCAAGTTTCAAAGAGGTACTACAAACCATGTTGGATTATAGTTCCAAATTCATCTATCTATATAGGAGAGAACAGAGTGAAACCTAAATATAAAAACTGGTAATGTAGACGAACGCTTCAACATAGAAGAACAAAATTTGGTGAGCCAAGTGGGATTTGCGTACTGATCATTACCACCAAGTATCATCAAGACTGGGTGAAAAAATATTTGCTGGTATTTTGGAAACTCGTTATTTCTTAGAAGCTTGGACACCCCTCTCAATGAAAGTGCTTTTCCACAGTCTGTGCCTAGGGCTACTTGAAGAAGAAACAATCCATAGAGACAAAACTGAGTACTCGTTTATTTTGTCAAGTTTCAAATGGCTACTACAAACCATGTTGGATTTAGTGTTCCAAATTCATATATCTATATAGGAGAGAACAGAGTGAAATCTAAAAATGAAAACTGCTACTGTAAACGAACGCTTCAACATAGAAGAACAAAACTTGGTGAGCCAAGTGGGATTCTTGCACTGATCATTACCACAAAGTATCATCAAGATTGGGTGAAAAAATATTTGCTGGTATTTCGGAAACTCGTTATTTCTTAGAAGCTTGGCAACCCCTCTCAATGAAAGTGCTTTTCCACAGTCTGTGCCTAGGGCTACTTGAAAAGGAAACAAACCATAGAGAAAAAACTGAGAACTCCTTTATTTTGTCAAGTTTCAAAGAGCTACTACATACCATGTTGGATTTAGAGTTCCAAATTCATCTATCCATATAGAAGTGAACAGAGTGAAACCTAAATATAAAAACTGCTACTGTAGACGAACGCGTCAACGTTGAAGAACGAACTTTGGTGAGCCAAGTGGGATTTGTGTACTGATCATTACTACTAAGAATCATCAAGACTGGGTGAAAAAATATTTGCTGGTATTTCGTACACTCGTTATGTCTTAGAAGCTTGGAAACCCCTCTCAATGAAAGTGCTTTTCCACAGTCTGTGACTAGGGCGACATGAAGAGGAATCAAATCATTGAGACAAAACTGAGAACTCCTTTATTTTGTCAAGTTTCAAAGAGCTAGTACAAACCATGTTGGATTTAGAGTTCCAAATTCATCTATCTATATAGGAGAGACCAGAGTGAAACCTAAATATAAAAACTGCTATTGTAAACGAACGTTTCAACTTAGAAGAACAAAATTTGGTGAGCCAAGTGAGATTTGTGGACTTGTAATTACCACCACGTATCATCAATATTGGGTGGAAAAATATTGGCTGGTATTTCGGAAACTCGTAATTTTTGGAAGCTTGGCAACCCCTCTCAATGAAAGTGCTTTTCCACAGTCTCTGCTTAGGGCTACGTGAAGAGGAAACAAATCAAAGAGACAAAACTGAGAACTCCTTTATTTTGTCAAGATTCAAAGAGCTACTAAAAACCATGTTGGATTTAGAGTTCCAAATTCATCTATCTATATAGGAGAGAACAGAGTGAAACCCAAATATAAAAACTGGTACTGTAGACGAACGCTTCAGCTTAGAAGAACAAAATTTGGTGAGCCAAGTAAGATTTGTGTACTGATCATTACCACCACGTATCATCAAGATTGGGTGAAAAAATATTTGCTGGTATTTCGGAAACTCGTAATTTCTTGGAAGCTTGGCAACCCATTTCATTGAAAGTGCTTTTCCACAGTCTCGGCTTAGGGCTACTTGAAGAGGAAACAAATCATAGAGAGAAAACAGAGAACTCTTTTATTTTGTCAAGTTTCAAAGAACTACTACAAACCATGTTGGATTTAGACTTTCAAATTCATCTATCTATATAGGAGAGAACAGAGGGAAAACTAAAAATATAAACTGCTACTGTAAACGAACGCTTCAACCTAGAAGAACAAAATGTGGTGAGTCAAGTGAGATTTGTGGAATTGTCATTAACACCACGTATTATCAAGATTGGGTGAAAAAATATTTGCTGGTATTTCGGAAACTCATAATTTCTTGGAAGCTTGGCAACCCCTTTCAATGAAAGTGCTTTTCCACAGTTTCTGCTTAGGGCTACATGAAGCGGAATCAAATCATTGAGACAAAACTGAGAACTCCTTTATTTTGTCAAGTTTCAAAGAGCTACTACAAACCATGTTGGATTTAGAGTTCCAAATTCATCTATCTATATAGGAGAGACCAGAGTGAAACCTAAATATAAAAACTGCTATTGTAAACGAACGTTTAAACCTAGAAGAACAAAATTTGGTGAGCCAAGTGAGATTTGTGGACTTGTAATTACCGCCACGTATCATCAATATTGGGTGGAAAAATATTGACTGGTATTTCTGAAACTCATTATTTCTTAGAAGCTTGGCAACCCCTCTCAATGAACGTGCTTTTCCATAGTCTGTTCCTAGGGCTAGTTGAAGAGGAAACAAACCATAGTGACAATACTGAGATCTCCTTTATTTTGTCAAGTTTCAAAGAGCTACTACAAACCATGATAGATTTAGAGTTCCAAATCCATCTATATATGCAATAGAGAACAAAGGGAAACCTAAATATATAAACTGCTACTGTATACGAACGCTTCAACCTAGGAGAACAAAATTGAGTGAGCCAAGTGGGATTTTTGTACTGATCATTACGACAAAGTATCATCAAGATTGGGTGAAAAAATATTTGTTGGTACTTTGGAAACTCGTTATTACTTAGAAGCTTGGCAACCCCTCTCAATCAAAGTGCTTTTCCAGAGTCTGTGCCTAGGTCTACTTGAAGAGGAAACAAACCATAGAGACAAAACTGAGAACTCCTTTATTTTGTGAAGTTTAAAAGAGCTACTACAAACCATGTTGGATTTAGAGTTCCAAATTCATCTATCTATATAGGAGAGAACAGTGGGAAACCTAAATATAAAAACTGCTACTGTAAACGAAAGCTTCAACCTAGAAGAACAGAATTTGGTGAGTCAAGTGGGATTTGTGTCCTCACCATTACCAGCAAGTATCATCAAGATTGGGTGAAAAAATATTTGCTGGTATTTCGGAAACTCGTTATTTCTTAGAAGCTTGGCAACCTCTCTCAATGAAAGTGCTTTTCCACAGTCTGTGCCTAGAGATACGTGAAGAGGAAAAAAACCATAGATACTAAACTGAGAAATCCTTTATTTTGTCAAGTTTCAAAGAGCTACTACAAACCATGTTGGATTTTGAGTTCAAAATTTATCTATCTATATAGGAGAGAACAGAGTGAAACCTAAAAATAAAAACTGCTACTGTAAACGAACGCTTCAACCTAGAAAAACAAAATGTGGTGAGCCAAGTGGGATTTGTGTACTGATGATTACCACCAAGTATCATCAAGATTGGGTGAAAAAATATTTGCTGGTATTTCGGAAACTCGTTATTTCTTAGAAGCTTGTCAACCCCACTCAATGAAAGTGCTTTTCCAGAGTCTGTGCCTAGGGCTACTTGAAGAGGAAACAAACCATAGAGACAAAACTGAGAACTCCTATATTTTGTCAAGTTTCAAAGATATACTACAAACCAGGTTGGATTTAGAGTTCCAAATTCATCTATCTATATAGGAGAGACCAGAGTGAAACCTAAATATAAAAACTGCTATTGTAAACGAACGTTTAAACCTAGAAGAACAAAATTTGGTGAGCCAAGTGAGATTTGTGGACTTGTAATTCCCACCACGTATCATCAATATTGGGTGGAAAAATATTGGCTGGTATTTCGGAAACTCGTAATTTTTGGAAGCTTGGCAACCCATCTCAATGAAAGTGCTTTTCCACAGTCTCTGCTTAGGGCTACTTGAAGAGGAAACAAATCAAAGAGACAAAACTGAGAACTCCTTTATTTTGTCAAGATTCAAATAGCTACCTAAAACCATGTTGGATTTAGAGTTCCAAATTCATCTATCTATATAGGAGAGAACAGAGTGAAACCCAAATATAAAAACTGGTACTGTAGACGAACGCTTCAGCCTAGAAGAACAAAATTTGGTGAGCCAAGTGGGATTTGTGTACTGATCATGACCACCAAGTATCATCAAGATTGGGTGAAAAAATATTTGCTGGTATTTCGGAAAATCATTATTTCTTAGAAGCTTGGCAACCTCTCTCAATGAACGTGCTTTTCCATAGTCTGTGCCTAGGGCTAGTTGAAGAGGAAAGAAACCATAGTGACAATACTGAGATCTCCTTTATTTTGTCAAGTTTCAGAGAGCTACTACAAACCATGATAGATTTAGAGTTCCAAATCCATCTATATATACAATAGAGAACAAAGGGAAACCTAAATATAAATACTGCTACTGTAAACGAACGCTTCAACCTAGAAGAACAAAATTGAGTGAGCCAAGTGGGATTTTTGTACTGATCATTACGACAAAGTATCATCAAGATTGGGTGAAAAAATATTTGTTGGTACTTTGGAAACTCGTTATTATTTAGAAGCTTGGCAACCCCTCTCAATCAAAGTGCTTTTCCAGAGTCTGTGCCTAGGTCTACTTGAAGAGGAAACAAACCATAGAGACAAAACTGAGAACTCCTTTATTTTGTCAAGTTTAAAAGAGCTACTACAAACCATGTTGGATTTAGAGTTCCACATTCATCTATCTATATAGGAGAGAACAGAGTGAAACCTAAATATAAAAACTGCTATTGTAAACGAACGTTTCAACCTAGAAGAACAAAATTTGGTGAGCCAAGTGAGATTTGTGGACTTGTAATTACCACCACGTATCATCAATATTGGGTGGAAAAATATTGGCTGGTATTACGGAAACTCGTAATTTTTGGAAGCTTGGCAACCCCTCTCAATGAAAGTGCTTTTCCACAGTCTCTGCTTAGGGCTACGTGAAGAGGAAACAAATCAAAGAGACAAAACTGACAACTCCTTTATTTTGTCAAGATTCAAAGAGCTACTAAAAACCATGTTGGATTTAGAGTTCCAAATTCATCTATCTATATAGGAGAGAACAGAGTGAAACCCAAATATAAAAACTGGTACTGTAGACGAACGCTTCAGCCTAGAAGAACAAAATTTGGTGAGCCAAGTGGGATTTGTGTACTGATCATGACCACCAAGTATCATCAAGATTGGGTGAAAAAATATTTGCTGGTATTTGGAAACTCATTATTTCTTAGAAGCTTGGCAACCCCTCTCAATGAACGTGCTTTTCCATTGTCTGTGCCGAGGGCTAGTTGAAGAGGAAACAAACCATAGTGACAATACTGAGATCTCCTTTATTTTGTCAAGTTTCAAAGAGCTACTACAAACCATGATAGATTTAAAGTTCCAAATCCATCTATATATACAATAGAGAACCAAGGAAACCTAAATATAAAAACTGCTACTGTAAACGAACACTTCAACCTAGAAGAACAAAATTGAGTGAGCCAAGTGGGATTTTTGTACTGATCATTACGAAAAACTATCATCAGATTGGGTGAAAAAATATTTGTTGGTACTTTGTAAACTCGTTATTACTTAGAAGCTTGGCAACCCCTCTGAATCAAAGTGCTTTTCCAGAGTCTGTGCCTAGGTCTACTTGAAGAGGAAAAAAACCATAGAGACAAAACTGAGAACTCCTTTATTTTGTCAAGTTTAAAAGAGCTACTACAAACCATGTTGGATTTAGAGTTCCACATTCATCTATCTATGTAGGAGAGAACAGAGGGAAACCTAAATATAAAAACTGCTACTGTACACGAACGCTTCAACCTGGAAAAACAAAAATTGGTGAGCCCAGTGGGATTTGTGTACTTGTCATTACCACCACGTATCATCAAGATTGGTTGGAAAAATATTTGCTGGTATTTCGGAAACTCGTAATTTCTTGGAAGCTTGGCAACCACTTTCAATGAAAGTGCTTTTCCACAGTCTTTGCTTAGGGCTACTTGAAGAGGAAACAAACCATAGAGACAAAACTGAGAACTCCTTTATTTTGTCAACTTACAAAGAGCTAATACAAACCATGTTGGATTTAGAGTTCCAAATTCATCTATCTATATAGGAGAGAACAGACGGAAATCTAAATATAAAAACTGCTACTGTAGACGAACGCTTCAACCTAGAAGTCAAAATTCGTTGAGCCAAGAGGGATTTGTGTCCTGATCTTTACCACCAAGTATCATCAAGTTTGGGTTTAAAAATATATCCTGGTATATCGGAAACTGGTTATTTCTTTGAAGCTTATCAAACCCTCTCAATGAAAGTGCTTTTCCACAGTCTGTGCCTAGAGCTACTTGAAGAGCAAACAAAAGATTGAGACAAAACTGCGAACTTTTTTATTTTGTCAAGTTTCAAAAAGCTACTACAAACCATGTTGGATTTAGAGTTCCAAATTCATCTATCTATATAGGAGAGAACAGAGGGAAACCTAAATATAAAAACTGCTACTGTAGACGAATGCTTCAACCTAGAAAAACAAAATTTGGTGAGCCAAATGGGATTTATGTACTGATCATTACCACCAAGTATCATCAAGATTGGGTGAAAAAATATTTGCTGGTATTTCGGAAACTCGTTATTTCTTAGAAGCTTGGCAACCCCTCTCAATGAAAGTGCTTTTCCACACTCTGTGCCTAGGGCTTCTTGAATAGGAAACAAACCATAGAGACAAAACTGAGAACTCCTTTATTTTGTCAAGTTTCAAAGAGCTACAACAAACCATGTTGGATAGAGTTCCAAATTCATCTAACTATATAGGAGAGAACAGAGGGAAACCTAAATATAAAAACTGCTACTGTAGACGAACGCTTCAACCTAGAATAACAAAATTTGGTGAGCCAAGTGGGAAATGTGTACTGATCATTACCACCAAGTATCATCAAGATTGGGTGAAAAAATATTTGCTGGTATTTCGGAAACTCGTTATTTCTTAGAAGCTTGGCAACCCCTCTCAATGAAAGTGCTTGTCCACAGTCTGTGCCTAGGGCTACTTGAAGAGGAAACAAACCATAGAGACTAAACTGATAACTCCTTTATTTTGTCAAGATACAAAGAGCTAATACAAACCATGTTGGATTTACAGTTATAAATTCATCTATCTATATATGAGAGAACAGAGAAAAACCTAAATATAAAAACAGCTACTGTAGACGAACGCTTCAACCTAGAAGAACAAAATTTGGTGAGCCAAGTGGATTTGTGTCCTGATCATTACCACCAAGTATCATCAAGATTGGGTTTAAAAATATATCCTGGTATTTTGGAAACTCGTTATTTGTTAGAAGCTTGGCAACCCCTCTCAATGAAAGTGCTTTTCCACAGTCTGTGCCTAGAACTACTTGAAGAGGTAACAAACCATAGAGACAAAACTGAGAACTTCTTTATTTTGTCAAGTTTCAAAGAGCTAATACAAACCATGTTGGATTTAGAGTTCCAAATTCATCTATCTATATAGGAGAGAACAGAGTGAAACCTAAAAATAAAAACTGCTACTGAAAACGAACGCATCAAACTAGAAGAACAAAATTTGCTGAGTCAAGTGGGATTTGTGTACCGATCATTACCACCAAGTATCATTCAGATTAGGTGAAAAAACATATGCTGGTGTTTCGGAAACTCGTTATTTCTTAGAAGCTTGGCAACCCCTCTCAATGAAAGTGCTTTTCCACAGTCTGTGCCTAGGGCTACTTGAAGGGGAAACAAACCATAGAGTCTAAACTGAGAACTCCTTTATTTTGTCAAGTTTCAAAGAGCTACTACAAACCATGTTGGATTTAGAGTTCCAAATTCATCTATCTATATAGGAGAGAACAGAGGGAAACCTAAATATAAAAACTGCTACTGTAGACGAATGCTTCAACCTAGAAAAACAAAATTTGGTGAGCCAAGTGGGATTTATGTACTGATCATTACCACCAAGTATCATCAAGATTGGGTGAAAAAATATTTGCTGGTATTTCGGAAACTCGTAATTTCTTGGAAGCCTGGCAACCCCTTTCAATGAAAGTGCTTTTCCACAGTCTTTGCTTAGGGCTACTTGAAGAGGAAACAAACCATAGTGTGAAAACTGAGAACTTTTTTATTTTGTCAAGTTTCAAAGAGCTACTTCAAACCATGTTGGATTAAGAGTTCCAAATTCATCTATCTATATATGAGAGAACAGAGGGATATCTAAATACAAAAACTGCTACTGTAGACGAACGCTTCAACCTAGAAAAACAAAATTCGGTGAGACAAGTGGGATTTGTGTCCTGATCATTACCACAAAGTATCATCAAGATTGGGTGAAAAAATATTTGCTGGTATTTCGGAAACTCGTAATTTCTTGGAAGCTGGGCAACCCCTTTCAATGATAGTGCTTTTCCACAGTGTCTGCTTAGGGCTACTTGAAGAGGAAGCAATCCAGAGAGACAAAACTGATAACTCCTTTATTTTGTCAAGTTTCAAAGCGCTACTACAAACCATGTTGGATTTAGTGTTCCAAATTCATCTATCTATATAGGAGAGAACAGAGGGAAACCCAAGTATAAAAACTGCTACTGTAGACGAACGATTCAACCTAGAAGACAAAATTCGGTGAGCCAAGTGGGATTTGTGTCCTGATCATTACCACCAAGTATCTTCAAGATTGGGTTAAAAAAATATTTCCTGATATTTCGGAAACTTGTTATTTCATAGAAGCTTGGCAACCCCTCTCAATGAAAGGGCTTTTCCACAGTCTGTGCCTAGAGCTACTTGAAGAGCAAACAAAGCATAGATACAAAACTGCGAACTTTTTTATTTTGTCAAGTTTCAAAGAGCTACTACAAACCATGTTGGATTTAGAGTTCTAAATTCATCTACCTATATAGGAGAGAACAGAGAGAAACCTAAATATAAAAACTGCTACTGTAGACGAACGCTTCAACCTAGAAGAACAAAATTCGGTGAGCCAAGTGGGATTTCTTTCCTGATCATTACCGCCAAGTATCATCAAGATTGGGTGAAAAAATATTTGCTGGTATTTCGGAAACTCGTTATTTCTTAGAAGCTTCGCAACCCCTCTCAATGAAAGTGCTTTTCCACAGTCTGTGCCTAGAGCTACTTGAAGGAAAAACAAACCATAGAGACTAAACTGAGAACTCCTTTATTTTGTCAAGTTTCAAAGAGCTACTACAAACCATGTTGGATTTAGAGTTCCAAATTTATCTATCTATATAGGAGAGAACAGAGGGAAACCTAAATATAAAAACGACTACTGTAGACGAACGCTTCAACATAGAAAAACAAAATTTGGTGAGCCACGTGGGATTTGTGTACTTGTCATTACCACAACCTATCATCAAGATTGGGTGAAAAAATACTTGCTGGTATTTCGGAAACTCGTAATTTCTTGGAAGCCTGGCAACCCCTTTCATTGAAAGTGCTTATCCACAGTCTTTGCTTAGGGCTACTTGAAGAGGAAACAAACCATGGCGTCAAAACTGAGAACTTTTTTATTTTGTCAAGTTTCAGATAGCTACTTCAAACCATGTTGGATTTAGAGATCCAAATTCGTCTATTTATATAGGAGAGAACAGAGGGAAATCTAAATATAAAAACTGCTACTGTAGATGAACGCTTCAACCTAGAAGAACAAAATTCGGTGAGCCAAGTGGTATTTGTGTCCTGATCATTACCGCCAAGTATCATCAAGATTGGGTGAAAAAATATTTGCTGGTATTTCGGAAACTTGTTATTTCTTAGAAGCTTGGCAACCCCTCTCAATGAAAATGCTTTTCCACAGTCTGTGCCTAGAGCTACTTGAAGAGCAAACAAAAGATAGAGACAAACCTGCGAACTTTTTTATTTTGTCAAGTTTCAAAGAGCTACTACAAACCATGTTGTATTTAGAGTTCCAAATTCATCTATCTATATAGGAGAGAACAGAGGGAAACCTAAATATAAAAACTGCTACTGTGGACGAACGCTTCAACCTAGAAAAACAAAATTTGGTGAGCCAAGTGGGATTTATGTACTGATCATTACCACCAAGTATCATCAAGATTGGGTGAAAAAATAATTGCTGGTATTTCGGAAACTCGTTATTTCTTAGAAGCTTGGCAACCCCTCTCAATGAAAGTGCTTTTCCACAGTCTATGCCTAGAGCTACTTGAAGAGCAAACAAAAGATAGAGACAAAACTGCGAACTTTTTTATTTTGTCAAGTTTCAAAAAGCTACTACAAACCATGTTGGATTTAGAGTTCCAAATTCATCTATCTATATAGGAGAGAACGGAGTGAAACCTAAATATAAAAATTGCTACTGTAGACGAACGCTTCAACCTAGAAGAAGAAAATTTGGTGAGCCAAGTGGGATTTGTGTACTGATCATTACCACCAAGTATCATCAAGATTGGGTGAAAAAAAATTTGCTGGTATTTCAGAAACTAGTTATTTCTTAGAAGCTTGGCAAGCCCTATCAATGAAAGTGCTTTTCCACAGTCTGTTACTAGGGCTACTTGAAGAGGAAACAAACCATAGAGACAAAACTGAGAACTCCTTTATTTTGTCAAGTTTCAAAAAGCTACTAGAAACCATGTTGGATTTAGAGTTCCAAATTCATCTATCTATATAGGAGAGAACAGAGGGAAACCTAAATATAAAAACTGCTACTGTAGACGAACGCTTGAACCTAGAAGAACAAAATTTGGTGAGCCAAGTGGGATTTGTATACTTGTCATTACCACCACATATCATCAAGTTTGGGTGAAAAAATATTTGCTGTTATTTCGGAAACTCGTAATTTCTTGGAAGCTTGGAAACCCCATTCAATGAAAGTGCTTTTCCACAGTCTCTTCTTAGGGCTACTTGAAGAGGAAACAAATCATAGAGACAAAACTGAGAACTCCTTTCTTTTGTCAAGTTTCAAAGAGCTACTGTAAACCATGTTGGATTTAGAGTTCCAAATTCATCTATCTATATAGGAGAGAAAAGAGGGAAATCTAAATATATTAACTGCTACTGTAGACGAACGCATCAACCTAGAAGAAGAAAATTTGGTGAGACAGGAGGGATTTGTGTACTTGTCATTACCACCATGTAACATCAAGATTGGGTGAAAAAATATTTGCTGGTATTTCGGAAACTCGTTATTTCTTAGAAGCTTGGCAACCCCTCTCATTGAAAGTGCTGTTCCACAGTCTGTGCCTACTTCTACTTGAAGAGGAAACAAACCATAGAGACAAAACTGAGAACTACTTTTTTTGTCAAGTTTCAAAGAGCTACTACAAACCATGTTGGATATATAGTTCCAAAATCATCTATCTATATTGGAGAGAACAGAGGGAAACCTAAATATAAAAACGGCTACTGTAGATGAACGCTTCAACATAGAAGAAGAAAATTTGGTGAACCAGGAGGGATTTGTGTTCTTGTCATTACCACCACGTGTCATCAAGATTGGGTGAAAAATATTTGCTGGTATTTCAGAAACTCGTTATTTCTTAGAAGCTTGGCAACCCCTCTCAATGAAAGTGCTTTTCCACAGTCTGTGCCTATGGCTACTTGAAGAGGAAACAGACCATAGAGACAAAACTGAGAACTCCTTTATTTTGTCAAGTTTCAAAGAGCTCCTACAAACCTAGTTGGATTTAGAGTTCCAAATTCATCTAACTATATTTTAGAGAACAGAGGGAAACCTAAAAATGAAAACTGTTACTGTAAACGAACGCTTCAACCTAGAAGAACAAAATTTGGTGAGCCAAGTGGGATTTGTGTACCTGTCATTACCACCACGTATCATAAAGATTGGGTGAAAAAATATTTGCTGTTATTTCGGAAACTCGTAATTTCTTGGAAGCTTGGAAACCCCATTCAATGAAAGTGCTTTTCCACAGTCTCTGCTTATGGGTACTTGAAGAGAAAACAAATCATAGAGACAAAACTAAGAACTCCTTTAATTTTTCAAGTTTCAAAGAGCTACTACAAACCATGTTGGATTTAGAGTTCCAAATTCATATATCTATATAGGAAAGAACAGAGGAAAACATACATATAAAAACTGCTACTGTAAACGAACGCTTCAACGTAGAAGAACAAAATTTGGTGAGCCAAGTGGATTTGTGTACTGATCATTACCACCACGTATCCTCAAGATTTTGCGAAAAAATATTTGCTGGTATTTCGGAAAGAAGTTATTTTTTACAAGCTTGGTAACAACTCTCAATGAAAGTGCTTTTCCACAGTCTCTGCTTAGGGCTACTTGAAGAAGAAACAAATCAAACAGACAAAACTGAGAACTACTTTTTAATGTCAAGTTTCAAAGAGTTACTACAAACCAAGTTGGATTTAGAGTTCCAAATTCATCTATCTATATAGGAGAGAACAGAGTGAAACCTATAATAAAAACTGCTACTGTAAACGAACGCATCAACGTAGAAGAACAAAATTTGGTGAGCCAAGTAGGATTTGTGTACTGATCATTACCACCAAGGATCATCCAGATCGGGTAAAAAAACATTTGCTGGTATTTCGGAAACTCGTAATTTCTTGGAAGCTTGGCAACTCTTGTCAGTTAAAGTGCTTTTCAACAGTCTCTGCTTAGTCCTACTTGAAGAGGAAACAAACCATAGAGACAAAACTGAGAACTACTTTTTTTTGTCAAGTTTCAAAGAGCTACTACAAACCATGTTGGATTTTGAGTTCTAAATTCATCTCTCTATATAGGAGAGAACAGAGGGAAACCTAAATATAATAACTGCTTCTGTAGACCAACGCTTCAACCTAGAAGAAGAAAATTTGGTGAGCCAGGAGGGATTTGTGTACTTGTCATTATCACCATGTAACATCAAGTTTGTGTGAAAAAAATATTTGCTGGTAGTTCGGAAACTAGTTATTTCTTAGAAGCTTTGCAAACCCTCTCAATGAAAGTGCTTTTCCACAGTCTTTGCCAAGGGCTACTTGAAGAGGAAACAAACCATAGAGACAAAACTGAGAACTCCTTTATTTTGTCAAGTTTCAAAGAGCTACTACAAACCATGTTGGATTTAGAGTTCCAAATTCATCTATCTAAATAGCAGATAACAGAGGAAAACATAAATATAAAAACTGCTACTGTAAACGAAGGCTTCAACCTAGAAGAACATATTTGGTGAGCCAAGTGGGATTTGTGTACTTGTCATTACCACCACGTAACATCCAGATCGGGTGAAAAAATATTTGCTGGTATTTCGGAAACTCGTAATTTCTTGGAATCTTGGCAACTCCTTTCAATGAAAGTGCTTTTCCACAGTCTCTGCTTAGGGCTACTTGAAGAGGAAAAAACCATAGAGACAAAACAGAGAACTACTTTTTTTTGTCAAGTTTCAAAGAGCTACTACAAACCATGTTGGATTTAGAGTTCCAAATTCATCTATCTATATAGGAGAGAACAGAGGGAAACCTAAAAATATAAACTGCTACTGTAAATGAACGCTTCAACCAAGAATAGCAAAATTTGGTAAGGCAAGTGGGATTTGTGTACCGATCATTACCACCACGTATCATCAAGATTGGGTGAAAAAATATTTGCTGGTATTTTGGTAACTCGTTTTTTCTTAGAAGCTTGGCAACCCATCACAATGAAAGTGCTTTGCCACATTCTGTGACTAGGGCTACTTTAAGAGAAAAAAAACCATAGAGACAAAACTGAGAACTCCTTTATTTTATCAAGTTTCCAAGAGCTACTAAAAACCATGTTGGATTTAGAATTCCAAATTCATCTATCTATATAGGAGAGAACAGAGGGAAACCTAAATATAAAAACTGCTACTGTAGACAAACGCTTTAACCTAGAAGAACAAAATTTACTGAGCAAAGTGGGATTTGTGTACTGATCATTACCACCACGAATCATCAAGATTGGGTGAAAAAATATTTGCTGGTATTTCGGAAATCCGTTATTTCTTAGAAGCTTGGCAACCCTCTCAATGAAAGTGCTATTCCACAGTCTGTGCCTATGGCTACATGAAGAGGAAACAAACCATAGAGACAAAACTGAGAACTCCTTTATTTTGTCAAGTTTCAAAGAGCTACTACAAACCATGTTGGATTTAGAGTTCCAAATTTATCTATCAATATAGGAGAGAACAGAGTGAAACCTAAAATAAAAACTTCTACTGTAAACGAACGCTTCAACGTAGAAGAACAAAATTTGGTGAGCCAATTGGGATTTGTGTACTTGTCATTACCACCACGTATCATCAAGATTGGGTAAAAAAATTTTGCTTTTATTTCGGAAACTAGTAATTTTTTAGAAGCTTGGCAACCCCTCTCAATGAAAGTGCTTTTCCACAGTCTGGGCCTAGGGCAACTTGAAGAGGAAACAAACCATAGAGACAAAACTGAGAACTCCTTTATTTTGTCAACTTTCAAAGATCTACTACAAACCATGTTGGATTTAGAGTTCCAATTTCATCTATCTA